>NW_027219380.1:0-9113 GCF_027580195.1 Bos mutus
TGCACTGATCGGTGGATATCATGCACTGATCGCGTGGCTATCATGCAGTGATATCATGCACTGATCACGTGGCTGATCACACACGTATCACATGACTGATCATGCACTGATCACGTGACTGATCATGCACTGATCACGTGGCTATCATGCACTGATCACGTGGCTGATCATGCAATGATCGCGGCTACCATGTACTGGTCACGTGACTGATCATGCACTGATCACGTGACTGATCCTGCACTGATCACGTGGCTCATCACGCACTGATCACGTGGCTGATCATGCACTGATCACGTGGCTCATCATGCACTGATCACGTGGATGATCATACACTTATCACGTGACACTGATCGCGTGGCTGATCATGCACTGCTCACGTGGCTGATCATGCAATGATCACGTGGACTGATCATACTAGATCACATGACTGATCATGCACTGATCACGTGACTGATCATGCACTGATCACGTGGCTATCATGCACTGATCACGTGGCTGATCATGCACTGATCACGTGGCTGATCATCATGCACGTATCACGTGACTGATCATGCACTGATCACGTGACTGATCATGCACTGATCACGTGACTGATCATGCACTGATTGGCGTGGCTGATCATGCACTGATCACGTGGCTGATCATGCACTGATCACGTGACTGATCATGCACTGATCACGTGACTGATCATGCACTGATCACGTCTATCATCACTGATCACGTGCTGATCATGCATGATCACGTGACTGATCATGCACTGATCGCGTGGATGATCATACACTGATCATGTGACTGATCATGCAGTGATCATCGTGGCTGATCATGCACTGATCAAGTGGCTGATCATACACTGATCCCGAAACTGATCATGCACTGATCACGTGGCTATCATGCACTGATCACGTGGCTGATCATGCACTGATCACGTGGCTGATCATGCACTGATCACGTGGTGATCATGCACTGATCATTGATGCTGATTGTGCACTGATCACGTGGCTGATCATGCACTGATCACGTCTGATCATGCATGAACACTGATCGCTGATGATCATGCACTGATCTGCGGCTGATCATCACTGACTCGCTGCTGAATCATGCTGATCTCACTGCTGGCTGATCATCACTGCAGCTGAGCTGATCGTGGACTGATCATGCTCTGTCTGGCGTGGCTGATCATGCACTGATCGCGGCTGATCATGCACTGATCACGTGGCTGATCATGCACTGATCACGTGGCTGATCATCACACTGATCTCGTGCTGATCCTGATCACGTGACTGATCATGCACTGATCACGTGGCTGATCATGCACTGATCACGTGGCTGATCATGCACTGATCACGTGGCTGATCATGCACTGATCGCGTGGCTGATCATGCACTGATCACTGGCTGATCATGCACTGATCACGTGACTGATCATGCACTGATCACGTGGCTGATCATGCACTGATCACGTGGCTGATCATGCACTGATCACGTGGCTGATCATGCACTGATCGCGTGGCTGATCATGCACTGATCACGTGGCTGATCATGCACTGATCACGTGACTGATCATGCACTGATCACGTGACTGATCATGCACTGATCACGTGGCTGATCATGCACTGATCACGTGGCTGATCATGCACTGATCGCGTGGCTGATCATGCACTGTGACTGATCATGCGTGACTGATCATGCACTGATCACGTGGCTGATCATGCACTGATCACGTGGCTGATCATGCACTGATCACGTGGCTGATCATGCACTGATCACGTGGCTGATCATGCACTGATCACGTGGCTGATCATACACTGATCACGTGACTGATCATGCACTGATCACGTGGCTGATCATGCACTGATCACGTGGCTGATCATGCACTGATCACGTGCTGACTGATCATACACTGATCACGTGACTGATCATGCTGATCTGATCACGTGGCTGATCATGCACTGATCGCGTGGCTGATCATGCACTGATCACGTGGCTGATCATGCACTGATCACGTGGCTGATCATGCACTGATCACGTGGCTGATCATGCACTGATCACGTGGCTGATCATGCACTGATCACGTGCTGATCTGCACTGATCACGTGGCTGATCATGCACTGATCACGTGGCTGATCATGCACTGATCACGTGGCTGATCATGCACTGATCGTGGCTGATCATGCACTGATCACGTGGCTGATCATGCACTGATCACGTGGCTGATCATGCACTGATCACGTGGCTGATCATGCACTGATCACGTGACTGATCATGCACTGATCACGTGGCTGATCATGCACTGATCACGTGGCTGATCATGCACTGATCACGTGGCTGATCATGCACTGATCACGTGACTGATCATGCACTGATCACGTGACTGATCATGCACTGATCGTGGCTGATCATGCACTGATCACGTGACTGATCATGCACTGATCACGTGGCTGATCATGCACTGACTGATCGTGCACTGATCATGCACTGATCATGCACTGACTGATCATGCACTGATCACGTGGCTGATCATGCACTGATCACGTGGCTGATCATGCACTGATCACGTGGCTGATCATGCACTGATCACGTGGCTGATCATGCACTGATCACGTGGGTGATCATGCACTGATCACGTGGCTGATCATGCACTGATCACGTGGCTGATCATGCACTGATCACGTGGCAGATCATGCACTGATCACGTGGCTGATCATGCACTGATCACGTGGCTGATCATGCACTGATCGTGGCTGATCATGCACTGATCACGTGGCTGATCATGCACTGATCACGTGGCTGATCATGCACTGATCACGTGGCTGATCATGCACTGATCACCTGGCTGAACATGCACTGATCACGTGGCTGATCATGCACTGATCACGTGGCTGATCATGCACTGATCACGTGGCTGATCATGCACTGATCACGTGACTGATCATGCACTGATCACGTGGCTGATCATGCACTGAATCGCGTGGCTGATCATGCACTGATCACGTGGCTGATCATGCACTGATCACGTGGCTGATCATGCACTGATCACGTGGCTGATCATGCACTGATCACGATCCGTGGCTGATCATGCACTGATCACGATCTGATCATGATCACTGATCACGTGGCTGATCATGCACTGATCGTGGCTGATCATGCACTGATCATCGTGGCGGATCATGCACTGATCACGTGGCTGATCATGCACTGATCACGTGGCTGATCATGCACTGATCACGTGGCTGATCATGCACTGATGACGTGGCTGATCATGCACTGATCACGTGGCTGATCATGCACTGATCACGTGGCTGATCATGCACTGATCACGTGGCTGATCATGCACTGATCACGTGACTGATCATCACTGATCACGTGACTGATCATGCACTGATCACGTGGCTGATCATGCACTGATCGTGTGGCTGATCATGCACTGATCACGTGACTGATCATGCACTGATCACGTGGCTGATCATGCACTGATCACGTGGCTGATCATGCACTGATCCGTGGCTGATCATGCACTGATCACGTGACTGATCATGCACTGATCACGTGGCTGATCATGCACTGATCACGTGGCTGATCATGCACTGATCACGTGGCTGATCATGCACTGATCACGTGGCTGATCATGCACTGATCACGTGGCTGATCATGCACTGATCACGTGGCTGATCATGCACTGATCACGTGGCTGATCATGCACTGATCACGTGGCTGATCATGCACACTGATCACGTGGCTGATCATGCACTGATCACGTGGCTGATCATGCACTGATCGCGTGGCTGATCATGCACTGATCACGTGGCTGATCATGCACTGATCACGTGGCTGATCATGCACTGATCACGTGGCTGATCATGCACTGATCACGTGACTGATCATGCACTGATCACGTGGCTGATCATGCACTGATCACGTGGCTGATCATGCACTGATCACGTGGCTGATCATGCACTGATCGCGTGGCTGATCATGCACTGATCACGTGGCTGATCATGCACTGACTGCATCACGTGGCTGATCATGCACTGATCACGTGGCTGATCATGCACTGATCACGTGGCTGATCATGCACTGATCACGTGGCTGATCATGCACTGATCACGTGGCTGATCATGCACTGATCACGTGGCTGATCATGCACTGATCACGTGGCTGATCATGCACTGATCACGTGGCTGATCATGCACTGATCACGTGGCTGATCATGCACTGATCACGTGGCTGATCATGCACTGATCACGTGACTGATCATGCACTGATCACGTGGCTGATCATGCACTGATCACGTGGCTGATCATGCACTGATCACGTGGCTGATCATGCACTGATCACGTGGCTGATCATGCACTGATCACGTGGCTGATCATGCACTGATCACGTGGCTGATCATGCACTGATCACGTGACTGATCATGCACTGATCGTGGCTGATCATGCACTGATCACGTGGCTGATCATGCACTGATCACGTGGCTGATCATGCACTGATCACGTGGCTGATCATGCACTGATCACGTGGCTGATCATGCACTGATCACGTGGCTGATCATGCACTGATCACGTGGCTGATCATGCACTGATCACGTGTGGCTGATCATGCTGATCACTGATCATCACTGATCACGTGGCTGATCATGCACTGATCATCACGTGGCTGATCATGCACTGATCACGTGGCTGATCATGCACTGATCACGTGGCTGATCTGATGATCACGTGGCTGATCATGCGTGATCTGATGCTGATCATGCACTGATCGTGGCTGATCATGCACTGATCACGTGGCTGATCATGCACTGATCACGTGGCTGATCATGCACTGATCACGTGGCTGATCATGCACTGATCACGTGCTGATCATGCACTGATCACGTGGCTGATCATGCACTGATCACGTGACTGATCATGCACTGATCACGTGGCTGATCATGCACTGATCACGTGGCTGATCATGCACTGATCACGTGACTGATCATGCACTGATCACGTGACTGATCATGCACTGATCACGTGGCTGATCATGCACTGATCACGTGGCTGATCATGCACTGATCACGTGACTGATCATGCACTGATCACGTGGCTGATCATGCACTGATCACGTGGCTGATCATGCACTGATCGTGGCTGATCATGCACTGATCACGTGACTGATCATGCACTGATCACGTGGCTGATCATGCACTGATCACGTGGCTGATCATGCACTGATCACGTGGCTGATCATGCACTGATCACGTGGCTGATCATGCACTGATCACGTGGCTGATCATGCACTGATCACGTGGCTGATCATGCACTGATCACGTGGCTGATCATGCACTGATCACGTGGCTGATCATGCACTGATCACGTGGCTGATCATGCACTGATCACGTGGCTGATCATGCACTGATCACGTGGCTGATCATCATCACACTGATCACGTGATGCTGATCATGCACTGATCACGTGGCTGATCATGCACTGATCACGTGGCTGATCATGCACTGATCACGTGGCTGATCATGCACTGATCGCGTGGCTGATCATGCACTGATCACGTGGCTGATCATGCACTGATCACGTGGCTGATCATGCACTGATCACGTGGCTGATCATGCACTGATCACGTGGCTGATCATGCACTGATCACGTGCTGATCATGCACTGGATCACGTGGCTGATCATGCACTGATCGTGCACTGATGCACTGATCACGTGGCTGATCATGCACTGATCACGTGGCTGATCATGCACTGATCACGTGGCTGATCATGCACTGATCACGTGGCTGATCATGCACTGATCACGTGGCTGATCATGCACTGATCACGTGGCTGATCATGCACTGATCACGTGACTGATCATGCACTGATCACGTGGCTGATCATGCACTGATCACGTGGCTGATCATGCACTGATCACGTGGCTGATCATGCACTGATCACGTGGCTGATCATGCACTGATCACGTGGCTGATCATGCACTGATCACGTGGCTGATCATGCACTGATCGTGGCTGATCATCATGCACTGATCACGTGACTGATCATGCACTGATCACGTGCGTGATCATGCTGATCGTGCACTGATCATCACTGATCGCGTGGCTATCATGCACTGATCACGTGGCTGATCATGCACTGATCACGTGGCTGATCATGCACTGATCACGTGGCTGATCATGCACACTGATCACGTGGCTGATCATGCACTGATCTGATCACGTGGCTGATCATGCACTGATCACGTGGCTGATCATGCACTGATCACGTGGCTGATCATGCACTGATCACGTGGCTGATCATGCACTGATCACGTGACTGATCATGCACTGATCACGTGGCTGATCATGCACTGATCACGTGGCTGATCATGCACTGATCACGTGGCTGATCATGCACTGATCACGTGACTGATCATGCACTGATCACGTGGCTGATCATGCACTGATCGCGTGGCTGATCATGCACTGATCACGTGGCTGATCATGCACTGATCACGTGACTGATCATGCACTGATCACGTGGCTGATCATGCACTGATCACGTGGCTGATCATGCACTGATCGTGGCTGATCATGCACTGATCACGTGGCTGATCATGCACTGATCACGTGGCTGATCATGCACTGATCACGTGGCTGATCATGCACTGATCACGTGGCTGATCATGCACTGATCACGTGGCTGATCATGCACTGATCACGTGACTGATCATGCACTGATCGTGGCTGATCATGCACTGATCACGTGGCTGATCATGCACTGATCACGTGGCTGATCATGCACTGATCACGTGGCTGATCATGCACTGATCACGACTGATGATCATGCACTGATCACGTGGCTGATCATGCACTGATCACGTGGCTGATCATGCACTGATCACACGTGGCTGATCATGCACTGATCACGTGGCTGATCATGCACTGATCACGTGGCTGATCATGCACTGATCACGTGGCTGATCATGCACTGATCACGTGACTGATCATGCACTGATGCACTGATCATCACTGATCACGTGGCTGATCATGCACTGATCACGTGGCTGATCATGCACTGATCACGTGGCTGATCATGCACTGATCACGTGACTGATCATGCACTGATCACGTGGCTGATCATGCACTGATCACGTGGCTGATCATGCACTGATCACGTGGCTGATCATGCACTGATCACGTGGCTGATCATGCACTGATCACGTGGCTGATCATGCACTGATCACGTGGCTGATCATGCACTGATCACGTGGCTGATCATGCACTGATCACGTGGCTGACACTGATGATCACCGTGACTGATCACTGATCATGCACTGATCACGTGGCTGATCATGCACTGATCACGTGGCTGATCATGCACTGATCGCGTGACTGATCATGCACTGATCACGTGGCTGATCATGCACTGATCGCGTGACTGATCATGCACTGATCACGTGGCTGATCATGCACTGATCACGTGGCTGATCATGCACTGATCGCGTGGCTGATCATGCACTGATCACGTGGCTGATCATGCACTGATCATGCGTGGCTGATCATGCACTGATCACGTGGCTGATCATGCACTGATCATCGTGGCTGATCATGCACTGATCGTGCTGCTGATCATGCACTGATCACGTGACTGATCATGCACTGATCGCGTGACTCATGCATGCTGATCTGATCACGTGGCTGATCATGCACTGATCACGTGGCTGATCATGCACTGATCACGTGGCTGATCATGCACTGATCACGTGCTGATCATGCACTGATCACGTGGCTGATCATGCACTGATCACGTGGCTGATCATGCACTGATCACGTGGCTGATCATGCACTGATCACGTGGCTGATCATACACTGATCGCGTGTGACTGATCATGCACTGATCACGTGGCTGATCATGCACTGATCACGTGGCTGATCATGCACTGATCACTGATCATGCACTGATCGTGACTGTGCACTGATCATCGTGGCTGATCATGCACTGATCGTGGCTGATCATGCACTGATCACGTGGCTGATCATGCACTGATCGCGTGGCTGATCATGCACTGATCACGTGGCTGATCATGCACTGATCACGTGGCTGATCATGCACTGATCACGTGGCTGATCATGCACTGATCACGTGACTGATCATGCACTGATCACGTGGCTGATCATGCACTGATCACGTGGCTGATCATGCACTGATCGCGTGGCTGATCATGCACTGATCACGTGGCTGATCATGCACTGATCACGTGTGCTGATCATGCACTGATCACGTGGCTGATCATGCACTGATCACGTGGCTGATCATGCACTGATCACGTGGCTGATCATGCACTGATCACGTGACTGATCATGCACTGATCACGTGGCTGATCATGCACTGATCACGTGACTGATCATGCACTGATCACGTGGCTGATCATGCACTGATCCGTGGCTGATCATGCACTGATCACGTGGCTGATCATGCACTGATCACGTGGCTGATCATGCACTGATCACGTGACTGATCATGCACTGATCGTGACTGATCATGCACTGATCACGTGGCTGATCATGCACTGATCACGTGATCTGATCATGCACTGATCACGTGGCTGATCATGCACTGATCACGTGGCTGTGGCTGATCATGATCACACTGATCACGTGGCTGATCATGCACTGATCACGTGGCTGATCATGCACTGATCACGTGCTGATCATGCACTGATCACGTGGCTGATCATGCACTGATCACGTGGCTGATCATGCACTGATCACGTGGCTGATCATGCACTGATCACGTGGCTGATCATGCACTGATCACGTGGCTGATCATGCACTGATCGCGTGGCTGATCATGCACTGATCACGTGGCTGATCATGCACTGATCACGTGCTGAGATGACCGCGTGGCTGATCATGCACTGATCGCGTGGCTGATCATGCACTGATCACGTGACTGATCATGCACTGGTCGCGTGACTGATCATGCACTGATCACGTGGCTGATCATGCACTGATCACGTGGCTGATCATACACTGATCACGTGACTGATCATGCACTGATCCGTGGCTGATCATCATGCACTGATCGCGTGGCTGATCATGCACTGATCACCGTGGCTGATCATGCACTGATCGCGTGGC
>NW_027219381.1:0-6861 GCF_027580195.1 Bos mutus
CTGAGCCGCGCAACACCTGCCTGCTCATCTGTGATAATCGGCAGCTGAGCGGCGTAATTTTGCGCCTGCTCATCTGCTTGGTAATCACAGCTAGGCAGTAACGACACCTGCCTGTTCATCTGCTTGATAATAAACGGCTGGGCCGGCGACACCTGCCGCTCATCTGTGATAATTGACAGCTGAGCGGCGTGACACCGCCTGCTCATCTGCATGATAATCGCCAGCAGAACCGCGACGCACCTGCCTGTTCATCTTTTGATAATCGCCAGCTGATGGGCGTGATACTCCGCCTGCTCATCTTTTTGATAATCTACAGCTGAGCTCTTGTGATGTGCCTGCTCATCTTTTTGATGTCGCCAGCTGGGCAGGCGTACCTGTCTGCTCATCTGCTTGATATACACCAGCTGAGCCTCCCGACACCTGCCTGCTCATCTGCTTGATAATCGACAGCTGAGCCGCGCGACACCTGCCTGTTCATCTGCTTGATAATGGCCAGCTGAGCCGCGCGACACCTGCCTGCTCATCTGCTTGATAATCGCCAGCTGAGCCGCGTGACACCTGCCTGCTCATCTGCTTGATAATCGCCAGCTGAGCCGCGCGACACCTGCCTGCTCATCTGCTTGATAATCGCCAGCTGAGCCGCGTGACACCTGCCTGCTCATCTGCTTGATAATCGCCAGCTGAGCCACGTGACACCTGCCTGCTCATCTGCCTGAGAGTCGCCAGCTGAGCCGCGCGACACCTGCCTGCTCATCTGCCTGATACTCGCCAGCTGAGCCGCGTGACACCTGCCTGCTCATCTGCTTGATAATCGCCAGCTGAGCCGCGCATGACACCTGCCTGCTCATCTGCTTGATAATCGCCAGCTGAGCCGCGCGACACCTGCCTGCTCATCTGCTTGATAATCGCCAGCTGAGCCGCCGCGACACCTGCCTGCTCATCTGCTTGATAATCGACAGCTGAGCCGCGCGACGACACCTGCCTGCTCATCTGCTTGATAATCGCCAGCTGAGCCGCGCGACACCTGCCTGCTCATCTGCTTGATAATCGCCAGCTGAGCCGCGCGACACCTGACACCTGCCTGCTCATCTGCTTGATAATCGACAGCTGAGCCGCGCGACACCTGCCTGCTCATCTGCTTGATAATCGCCAGCTGAGCCGCGCGACACCTGCCTGCTCATCTGCTTGATAATCGCCAGCTGAGAGCCGCGCGACACCTGCCTGCTCATCTGCTTGATAATCGCCAGCTGAGCCCGCGACACCTGCCTGCTCATCTGCTTGATAATCGCCAGCTGAGCCGCGCGCGACACCTGCCTGCTCATCTGCTTGATAATCGCCAGCTGAGCCGCGCGACACCTGCCTGCTCATCTGCTTGATAATCGCCAGCTGAGCCGCGCGACACCTGCCTGCTCATCTGCTTGATAATCGCCAGCTGAGCCGCGCGACACCTGCCTGCTCATCTGCTTGATAATCGCCAGCTGAGACGCGCGACACCTGCCTGCTCATCTGCTTGATAATCGCCAGCTGAGCCGCGCGACACCTGCCTGCTCATCTGCTTGATAATCGCCAGCTGAGCCGCGCGACACCTGCCTGCTCATCTTTTTGATAATCGCCAGCTGAGCCGCGCGATACCTGCCTGCTCATCTTTTTGATAATCGCCAGCTGAGCCGCGCGACACCTGCCTGCTCATCTGCTTGATAATCGCCAGCTGAGCGACACCGACACCTGCCTGCTCATCTGCTTGATAATCGCCAGCTGAGCCGCGTGACACCTGCCTGCTCATCTGTTTGATAATCGCCAGCTGAGCCGCGCGACACCTGCCTGCTCATCTGCTTGATAATCGCCAGCTGAGCCGCGCGACACCTGCCTGCTCATCTTTTTGATAATCGCCAGCTGAGCCGCGCGACACCTGCCTGCTCATCTGCTTGATAATCGCCAGCTGAGCCGCGTGACACCTGCCTGCTCATCTGCTTGATAATCGCCAGCTGAGCCACGTGACACCTGCCTGCTCATCTGCTTGATAATCGCCAGCTGAGCCGCGCGACACCTGCCTGCTCATCTGCTTGATAATCGCCAGCTGAGCCGCGCGACACCTGCCTGCTCATCTGCTTGATAATCGCCAGCTGAGCTGAGCGCGCGACACCTGCCTGCTCATCTGCTTGATAATCGCCAGCTGAGCCCGCGCGACACCTGCCTGCTCATCTGCTTGATAATCGCCAGCTGAGCCGCGCGACACCTGCCTGCTCATCTGCTTGATAATCGCCAGCTGAGAGCCGCGCGACACCTGCCTGCTCATCTGCTTGATAATCGCCAGCTGAGCCGCGCGCGACACCTGCCTGCTCATCTGCTTGATAATCGCCAGCTGAGCCGCGCGACACCTGCCTGCTCATCTGCTTGATAATCGCCAGCTGAGCCCGCGCGACACCTGCCTGCTCATCTGCTTGATAATCGCCAGCTGAGCCGCGCGACACCTGCCTGCTCATCTGCTTGATAATCGCCAGCTGAGCCCGCGCGACACCTGCCTGCTCATCTGCTTGATAATCGCCAGCTGAGCCGCGTGACACCTGCCTGCTCATCTGCTTGATAATCGCCAGCTGAGCCGCGCGACACCTGCCTGCTCATCTGCTTGATAATCGCCAGCTGAGCCGCGCGACACCTGCCTGCTCATCTGCTTGATAATCGCCAGCTGAGCCGCGCGACACCTGCCTGCTCATCTGCTTGATAATCGCCAGCTGAGCCGCGCGACACCTGCCTGCTCATCTGCTTGATAATCGCCAGCTGAGCTGCGACACCTGCCTGCTCATCTGCTTGATAATCGCCAGCTGAGCCGCGCGACACCTGCCTGCTCATCTGTTTGATAATCGCCAGCTGAGCCGCGCGACACCTGCCTGCTCATCTGCTTGATAATCGCCAGCTGAGCCCGCGACACCTGCCTGCTCATCTGCTTGATAATCGCCAGCTGAGCCCCGCGACACCTGCCTGCTCATCTGCTTGATAATCGCCAGCTGAGCCGCGCGACACCTGCCTGCTCATCTGCTTGATAATCGCCAGCTGAGCCGCGCGACACCTGCCTGCTCATCTGCTTGATAATCGCCAGCTGAGCCGCGCGACACCTGCCTGCTCATCTGCTTGATAATCGCCAGCTGAGCCGCGCGACACCTGCCTGCTCATCTGCTTGATAATCGCCAGCTGAGCCGCGTGACACCTGCCTGCTCATCTGCTTGATAATCGCCAGCTGAGCCGCGTGACACCTGCCTGCTCATCTGCTTGATAATCGCCAGCTGAGCCGCGCGACACCTGCCTGCTCATCTGCTTGATAATCGCCAGCTGAGCCGCGTGACACCTGCCTGCTCATCTGCTTGATAATCGCCAGCTGAGCCATGCGACACCTGCCTGCTCATCTGCTTGATAATCGCCAGCTGAGCCGCGCGACACCTGCCTGCTCATCTGCTTGATAATCGCCAGCTGAGAGCGCGCGACACCTGCCTGCTCATCTTTTTGATAATCGCCAGCTGAGCCGCGTGACACCTGCCTGCTCATCTGCTTGATAATCGCCAGCTGAGCCGCGCGACACCTGCCTGCTCATCTGCTTGATAATCGCCAGCTGAGCCGCGCGACACCTGCCTGTTCATCTGCTTGATAATCGCCAGCTGAGCCGCGCGACACCTGCCTGCTCATCTGCTTGATAATCGACAGCTGAGCCGCGATGACACCTGCCTGCTCATCTGCTTGATAATCGCCAGCTGAGCCCGCGACACCTGCCTGCTCATCTGCTTGATAATCGCCAGCTGAGCCGCGCGACACCTGCCTGCTCATCTGCTTGATAATCGCCAGCTGAGCCGCGCGACACCTGCCTGCTCATCTGCTTGATAATCGCCAGCTGAGCCGCGCGACACCTGCCTGCTCATCTGCTTGATAATCGCCAGCTGAGCCGCGCGACACCTGCCTGCTCATCTGCTTGATATCGCCAGCTGAGCCGCGCGACACCTGCCTGCTCATCTGCTTGATAATCGCCAGCTGAGCCGCGACTGACACCTGCCTGCTCATCTGCTTGATAATCGCCAGCTGAGCCGCGCGACACCTGCCTGCTCATCTGCTTGATAATCGCCAGCTGAGCCGCGTGACACCTGCCTGCTCATCTGCTTGATAATCGCCAGCTGAGCGCGACACCTGCCTGCTCATCTGCTTGATAATCGCCAGCTGAGCCGCCGCGACACCTGCCTGCTCATCTGCTTGATAATCGCCAGCTGAGCCGCGCGACACCTGCCTGCTCATCTGCTTGATAATCGCCAGCTGAGCCGCGCGACACCTGCCTGCTCATCTGCTTGATAATCGCCAGCTGAGCCGCGCGACACCTGCCTGCTCATCTGCTTGATAATCGCCAGCTGAGGAGCGACACCTGCCTGTTCATCTGCTTGATAATCGCCAGCTGAGCCGCGCGACACCTGCCTGCTCATCTGCTTGATAATCGCCAGCTGAGCCGCGTGACACCTGCCTGCTCATCTGCTTGATAATCGCCAGCTGAGCCGCGCGACACCTGCCTGCTCATCTGCTTGATAATCGCCAGCTGAGCCGCGCGACACCTGCCTGCTCATCTGCTTGATAATCGCCAGCTGAGCCGCACCTGACACCTGCCTGCTCATCTGCTTGATAATCGCCAGCTGAGCCGCGCGACACCTGCCTGCTCATCTGCTTGATAATCGCCAGCTGAGCCGCGCGACACCTGCCTGCTCATCTGCTTGATAATCGCCAGCTGAGCCGCGCGACACCTGCCTGCTCATCTGCTTTGATAATCGCCAGCTGAGCCGCGCGACACCTGCCTGCTCATCTGCTTGATAATCGCCAGCTGAGCCGCGCGACACCTGCCTGCTCATCTGCTTGATAATCGCCAGCTGAGCCGCGCGACACCTGCCTGCTCATCTTTTGATAATCGCCAGCTGAGCCGACGCGACACCTGCCTGCTCATCTGCTTGATAATCGTCAGCTGAGCAGCTGAACCACGACACCTGCCTGCTCATCTGCTTGATAATCGCCAGCTGAGCCGCGCGCGACACCTGCCTGCTCATCTGCTTGATAATCGCCAGCTGAGCCGCGCGACACCTGCCTGCTCATCTGCTTGATAATCGCCAGCTGAGCCGCGCGACACCTGCCTGCTCATCTGCTTGATAATCGCCAGCTGAGCCGCGCGCGACACCTGCCTGCTCATCTGCTTGATAATCGCCAGCTGAGCCGCGCGACACCTGCCTGCTCATCTGCTTGATAATCGCCAGCTGAGCCGCGCGACACCTGCCTGCTCATCTGCTTGATAATCGCCAGCTGAGCCCCGCGCGACACCCTGCTCATCTGCCTGCTCATCTGCTTGATAATCGACACCTGCCTGCTCATCTGCTGAGCCGCGCGACACCTGCCTGCTCATCTGCTTGATAATCGCCAGCTGAGCCGCGCGACACCTGCCTGCTCATCTGCTTGATAATCGCCAGCTGAGCCGCGCGACACCTGCCTGCTCATCTGCTTGATAATCGCCAGCTGAGCCGCGCGACACCTGCCTGCTCATCTGCTTGATAATCGCCAGCTGAGCCAGCGCGACACCTGCCTGCTCATCTGCTTGATAATCGCCAGCTGAGCCGCGCGACACCTGCCTGCTCATCTGCTTGATAATCGCCAGCTGAGCCGCGCGCGACACCTGCCTGCTCATCTGCTTGATAATCGCCAGCTGAGCCGCGCGACACTGCCTGCCTGCTCATCTGCTTGATAATCGCCATCTGAGCCGCCAGCTGACACGACACCTGCCTGCTCATCTGCTTGATAATCGCCAGCTGAGCCCAGCTGAGCGACGACACCTGCCTGCTCATCTGCTTGATAATCAGCTGAGCTGAGCGACACCTGCCTGCTCACACCTGCCTGCTCATCTGCTTGATAATCGCCAGCTGAGCCGCCTGCTGACACCTGCCTGCTTCTCCAGCTGCGCGCGACACCTGCCTGCTCATCTGCTTGATAATCGCCAGCTGAGCCGCGCGACACCTGCCTGCTCATCTGCTTGATAATCGCCAGCTGAGCCGCGCGACACCTGCCTGCTCATCTGCTTGATAATCGCCAGCTGAGCCGCGCGACACCTGCCTGCTCATCTGCTTGATAATCGCCAGCTGAGCTGAGCGCGACACCTGCCTGCTCATCTGCTTGATAATCGCCAGCTGAGCCGCGCGACACCTGCCTGCTCATCTGCTTGATAATCGCCAGCTGAGCCGCGCGACACCTGCCTGCTCATCTGCTTGATAATCGCCAGCTGAGCCCGCGACACCTGCCTGCTCATCTGCTTGATAATCGCCAGCTGAGCCGCGCGACACCTGCCTGTTCATCTGCTTGATAATGGCCAGCTGAGCCGCGCGACACCTGCCTGCTCATCTGCTTGATAATCGCCAGCTGAGCCCGCGCGACACCTGCCTGCTCATCTGCTTGATAACGCCAGCTGAGCCGTGCCGACACCTGCCTGCTCATCTGCTTGATAATCGCCAGCTGAGCCCGCGACACCTGCCTGCTCATCTGCTTTGATAATCGCCAGCTGAGCCTGTTCGCGACACCTGCCTGCTCATCTGCTTGATAATCGCCAGCTGAGCCGCGCGACACCTGCCTGCTCATCTGCTTGATAATCGCCAGCTGAGCCGCGCGACACCTGCCTGCTCATCTGCTTGATAATCGCCAGCTGAGCCGCGCGACACCTGCCTGCTCATCTGCTTGATAATCGCCAGCTGAGCCGCGCGACACCTGCCTGCTCATCTGCTTGATAATTGCCAGCTGAGCCGCGCGACACCTGCCTGCTCATCTGCTTGATAATCGACAGCTGAGCCGCGTGACACCTGCCTG
>NW_027219382.1:0-7460 GCF_027580195.1 Bos mutus
CCTTCATCAGTTATATTTTCACAAAAAATAGCTTCCATGTTAACATTAATGTGTGGCAACGTTTCGTTGGAGAAAGAAATGGCAGCCCATTCCAGGATTCATGCCTGGAGAATCCCATGGACAGAAGAGCCTGGCAGTCTACAGCCCACAGGGTCACAGAGTCAGACATGCCTGAAGTGACTTAGCTAAGCAACACAAAGGTATTCCTATCAAGGTAAATGATAATTATGCTATTGCAACTAATTTTTAACACTTTGGGGGAATGAAAATTCTAAATATTTTCAACTGAATCTTATCTCTTACAGCACTCACTAAAAACTAACAGCCATCAGTTCAGTTCAGTTGAGTCACTCAGTCATGTCCGACTCTTTGCAACCCCATGAACTGCAGTTGCCAGGCCTCCCTGTCCATCGCCAACTCCTGGAGTTCACTCAAATTCATGTGCATCAAGTTGGTGATGCCATCCAGCCATCTCATCCTCTGTCATCCCCTTCTCCTCCTGCCCCCAATCCCTCCCAGCATCAGGGTCCTATCCAATGAGTCAGCTCTTCGCATGAGGTGGCCAAAGTATTGGAGCTTCAGCTTCAGCATCAGTCCTTCCAAAGAACAACCAGGACTGATCTCCTTTAGAATGGACTGGTTGGATCTCCCTGCAGTCCAAGGCACTCTCAAGAGCCCTCTTCAACACCACATTTCAAAAGCATCAATTTTTTGGTGCTCAGCTTTCTTTATATTCCAACTCTCACATCCATACATGACCACTGGAAAAACCATAGCCTTGACTAGATGGACCTTTGTTGGCAAAGTAATGTTTCTGCTTTTTAATATGCTATCTAGGTTGGTCATAACTTTCCTTCCAAGGAGCAAGTGTCTTTTAATTTCATGGCTGCAATCACCATGTGCAGTGATTTTGGAGCCCGAAAAAATAAAGTCTGACACTGTTTCCACTGTTTCCCCATCTATTTGTCATGAAGTGATGGGACCAGAGGCCATGATCTTCATTTTCTGAATGTTGAGCTGTAAGCCAACTTTTTCCCTCTCCTCTTTCCCTTTCATAAAGAGGCTTTTTAGTTCCTCTTTACTTTCTGCCATAAGGGTGGTGTCATCTACATATCTGAGGTTTTTGATATTTCTCTTGGCAATTTTGATTCCAGCTTGTGCTCCTTCCAGCCCAGCGTTTCTCACGATGTACTCTGCATATAAGTTAAATAAGCAGGGTGACAATATACAGCCTTGATGTATTCCTTTTCTTATTTGGAACCAGTTTGTTTTTCCATGTCCAGTTCTAACTGTTGCTTCCTGACCTGCATACAGGTTTCTCAAGAGGCAGGTCAGGTGGTCTGGTATTCCCATCTCTAAGAATTTTTCACAGTTTATTGTGATCCACATAGTCAAAGGCTTTGGCATAGTCAATAAAGCAGAAATAGATGTTTTTCTGGAACTCTTGCTTTTTCAATGATCCAGCAGATGTTGGCAATTTGACCTCTGGCTCCTCTGCCTTTTCTAAAACCAGCTTGAACATCTGGAATTCACAGTTCACGTACTGCTGAAGCCTGGCTTGGAGAATTTTGAGCATTACTCGTGTGTGAGATGAGTGCAATTGTGTGGTAGTTTGAACATTTTTTGGATTGCCTTTCTTTGGGATTGGAATGAAAACTGACCTTTTTCCAGTCCTGTGGCCACTGCTGAATTTTCCAAATTTGCTGGCATATTGAGTGCAGCACTTTTGCAGCATCATCTTTTAGGATTTCAAATAGCTCAACTCGAATTCCATCACTTCTACTAGCTTTGTTGTAGTGATGCTTTCTAAGGCCCACTTGACTTCACATTCCAGGATGTCTGTCTCTAGGTGACATGATTGTGATTATCTGGGTTACGTAGATTTTTTTTGTACAGTTCTGTGTATTCTTGCCACCTCTTCTTAATATCTTCTGTTCCTGTTAGGTCCATCCCATTTCTGTCCTTTATCGAGCCCATCTTTGCATGAAATGTTCCCTTGGTATCTGCAGTTTTCTTGAAGAGATCTCTAGTCTTTCCCATTCTGTTGTTTTCCTCTATTTCTTTGCACTGATCGCTGAGGAAGGCTTTCTCTTCTCTCCTTGCTATTCTTTGGAACTCTGCATTCAGATGGTAATATGTTCCTTTGCTCCTTTGTTTTTCACTTCTCTTCTGTTCACAGCTATTTGTAAAGCCACCTCAGACAGCCATTTTGCTTTTTTGCATTTCTTTTCCATGGAGATGGTCTTGATCCCTGTGTCCTGTGCAATGTCATGAACCTCCATTCATAGTTCATCAGAGAAGTTACTTTTAGGAAATCTTGGTGGAATTCTCTTTAAGGTACAACAGTGTTAGGATACTTTTTGGAATTACAAAGGAAAGTAGAATTAAATCAACTTTATACTTTTTGAGAACCATAAGAAAAGTTTAGGGTGGTTCAAAAAGCCTTTGACTATAGTTCAGTCGTGTCCAACTCTGTGCGACCCCCTAGATGGCAGCCCACCAGGCTTCCCCGTCCCTGGAATTCTCTAGGCAAGAACACTGGAGTGGGTTGTCATTTCCTTCTCCAGTGCATGAAAGTGAAAAGTGAAAGTGAAGTCGCTCAGTCGTGTCTGACTCTTAGTGACCCCATGGACTGCGGCATACCAGGCTCCCCTGTCCATGGGATTTTCCAGGCAAGGGTACTGGAGTGGGGTGCCATTGCCTTCTCTGTTTGACTGTGTGGATCATAGTAAACTGTGGAAAATTCTGAAAGAAATGGAAATACCGGACCACCTGATCTGTCTCTTGAGAAACCTGTATGCAGGTCAGGAAGCAACAGTTAGAACTGGACATGGAACAACAGACTGGTTCCAAATAGGAAAGGAGTATGTCAAGGCTGTATATTGTCACCCTGCTTATTTAACTTATATGTAGAGTACATCATGAGAAACACTGGGCTGGAGGGAGCACAGGCTGGGATCAAGATTGCTGGGAGAAATATCAATAACCTCAGATATGCAGATGACACCACCCTTATAAGCAGAAAGTGAAGAAGAACTAAAGAGCCTCTTGATGAAAGTGAAAGAGGAGAGTGAAAAAGTTGGCTTATAGTTCAACATTCAGAAAACAAAGATCATGGCATCCAGTCCCATCACTTCATGGGAAATGGATAGGGAAACAGTTGAAACAGTGTCAGCCTTTCTTTTTTTGGGCTCCAGAATCACTGCAGATGGTGATTGTAGCCATGAAATTAAAAGATGCTTACTCCTTGGAAGGAAAGTTATGACCAACCTAGACAGTATATTGAAAAGCAGAGACATTACTTTGCCAACAAAGGTCCGTCTAGTCAAGGCTATGTTTTTTCCAGTGGTCATGTATGGATGTGAGAGTTGGAATATAAAGAAAGCTGAGCACTGAAGAATTGATGTATTGAACTGTGGTGTTGGAGAAGACTCTTGAGAGTCCCCTGGACTGCAAGAAGATCCAACCAGTCCATCCTAAAGGAGATCAGTCCTGGGTGCTCATTGGAAAGACTAATGTTGAAGCTGAAACTCCAATATTTTGGCCACCTCATGCAAAGAGCTGACTCATTTGAAATGTCCCTGATGTTGGGAAAGACTGAGGGCAGGAGGAGAAGGGGATGACAGAGAATGAGATGGCTGGATGGCGTCACCAACTCGATGGACATGGGTTTGGGTAAACTCCGGGAGTTGGTGATGGACAGGGAGGCCTGGCGTGCTGCAGTTCGTGGGGTTGCAAAAACTTGGACATGACTGAGCACCTGAACTTAAGTGAGCTAATTAGAAAGAAAATCACGTATCCAGGATAAGGACATTTCCTCGAAAGAAACCGGTTGCGTCAAAGGCAGGCTTTATCACAGGATGTGAGGTCATAGATAGAGTGGTGTTAGTTGTAGCTGAGAGTCGCTGCAGTGGGAGCTGAGGAGGGGAAAGCACCGCTGTGGTGTTCATGGTGGTTGCTATGGTGTATCAGCTGTGTTCACCACCTGGCAGTCACTAACGCTGAATTATCTGAACAGTAGCTCTTACCTTTCATTCAATACAAAAGCAGGTAGTATTAGCAGCCTTAGCATCTAAACAGGAGACACAGCTGTTGTCGTTTTCCCATATTTCTGGTGCTGGAGAGGTGACCCTGAGGAGCTGCGGCATTGGGGCTCTCATGGAGGTAGTCAGTAAAGCTGGGTGTGTAGTTACATTCAGGGCCATGGTGGTGCCCTGAGCCATGATCATCCCACAGTGTATGGCCAGGCATCCTGTGCCCAGAGCAGCAGGTGGGAGAGCCTGGACATCGCGTCCTCTATGCAGGTGTTCAAGTGGAACTGGGGCGCCCAACACTATGTCTGTCCTTTTGTCCCCTACACACCCCCCCACATTGTGTACAGGTGTCCACTGAATTTCTTTTGTACCAAACTATGCAGCATTTTAAAATGAACTATTTTGTTCTTTCAAGAGCTGAATATCATGTTCTCAGACTTCTTGCCCTTAGTACAGAACATGCTGTTCTGTTGTCCTGGCCTTGCCTATGGAAGGACTGTGCCCCTTGCTGGCATCATTAGTAATTAGGGGCTGTCATAGGTCATGGGTGAGAGAGCCCTTGAAAGGGGGAGAAGCACAGACATTGGGAGTTTTGGAGAGAAGCTGAGTCTGAATGAAGCCCCTGCTGGGTTGGGAGGCAGGAGATAGACATGAGCTCTGTAACCTTCTCACTATACAGCCAGGTGGACAGGTGGGGAAGGTCTCAGCTTTAATATAAATGGTCCCAAGGACTTCTCTAGTGGTCCAGTGGTTAAGAATCCACTTTCCAATGCAGTAGACTTGGGTTCCACCCCTGGTTGAGGAACTAAGATCTCATAACGCTCTGGAGCAACTAACCCCACACACCGCAACAAAGACACAGTGCAGCCAAAATAAGAAAAAAAGCAAAATAAAGGTTCTGTGGAGGCCTCCAGATTTCATGGGACAGGGGTTTCAAACTGTATCTGCACAGAGTTGGGGCTCAGCTGATGGTGTTTTGTTGAGTCAGTGTCCCCTGAGCCTGGATAACCAATGGGGGAAGGGACCCAGTGTCTCTGAGCTGTTGAGTGCTGCCCCCTTCTGGGCATCCCAGAGCAGTGCCGGATCCCGACTGAGGTGCTGCGATGGGAAGCTGATGTTTGTAGGTAGTTCACTATTTTGTAGTCATAACTTAGCGAAAAGTAGTAGAATTGGAATCCTAAGTTTCAGGCAGGAAGAAAGAAATGGAGAAATTTTAAAAGCTTAAAGAATCTTTCTCATGTATTAAAATGATAGATTTGTAATTCTTAAAATCTGGAGCAAGTTTTTTGGTGATGAAAAATCATTGTCAAATTTTTTTAGTATGTGAACATTTTTTAATCAGTTCAGTTCTTTCCAGAAAAAAAAAATTCAATTTGAAGATTATCCAGACTTTTACTTAATCATATGTAACCACTGTGTGTATGTGTCTTTCTTAAACATAGCAGTTACTGACAATTCTCTTAACATTTAGATATGTAAAGATGTACAGACACCCTAAGTCTTTCAGGAATATGACCTGTGATTGGCATGATGGTACTTTTCCTTCTCTGTCATATTGGACTATGCACTGTCTTGTGTACATCCATGTTTTTTGTTTTCCTTGTAGTAGAAGCACTTTATTGCTCCTGTGTAGCCAGGATAGGTAATGCATGTATCACATATAAAATTGAGGCTTTATCACTCTGATCCATGATGTCATAATTAATTTCTTTATTCTTCATTATTTTGTTGTCAGTATTACATTACAGCTCTCGTTAAATTAGAGCTCTGACCATGACTTATAAGAGTTAATTTAGCATGAGTGACTTCTTCATATAAAGTGCCCTTTTGCTTGCTGAGCATTACTGAGGTTTATTCTTTATCAAATGAAAGTGGAGACATTAGTGATTTCAAATTATTTATTAAAAGACCAGGCATGCTAGGTACTTATGCTGCCACCTTGTGAAGATTAATGAGATAGACAGGTAAAACCAGAGGTCATGATGAAAACTTATAAATGATTAAAAACCTCCCCTGAATATTCTAAGTACATTATATTAATAAGTTCGTGTGCATCATGCAGTTTGCATTTCAGGCAGGTACCTTGTCATCTCTACTACTTAAATTCTGTGGGTGTCTAGAGCTGTGTCTATATGGAAATCTGGTGAAAGAAGGTATCTTCCTAAAGGCAATTATAGCTGCTTCAAACCCCCAAAGAGATAGGATTGGATGAAAAGGCCTCCAGGACACAGTATCTTAAAATAGGAAGGATAAAAAATGTGGGCTGTATTAGCATGAAAGTGAAAGTTACTCAGTCATGTCTGACTCTTTGTAACCCCATGGACTATACAGTCCATGAAATTCTCCAGGCCAGAATACTGGAGTGGGTAGCTATTCCCTTCTCCAGGGTATCTTCCCAACCCAGGTCTCCTACATTGCAGGCAGATTCTTTACCAGCTGAGCCACAGGGGAAGTCACCAGGGAAGATATATTAGCATATCAATGACTATTATATTATTTTCAACTACTTTCTGAAGTAATTTGTGTTACTTTGTTGAAATGAGTGTGTTTTTATAAACTTTAATTTGCAGGAATTGGACTCACCAACCCTAAAAGGCATTTCATTTACTGTCAGACTGGGTGAACTGTTGACTGTGGTTGGACCTGTGGGAGCAGGAAAGGTAAGTTGTGATGCCTTTTGTCACTTTGACGCAATGCTGCAGCTCCTGTTAAATTCTCAGAGTGGAGCCCAGAGCTGAGTGTGACAGGGTTTGAATTGCATGTGTCTAGAACAGTGTTTCTCTAGGTGTGTTCCATAGAATGTTAGTTTTCAAGAAGGTTTCATGGCCAAATAAGTCTGGATAAACACACACTGTGTTTTCCTTCTTGATGTTTCATGTTGCACAGTTGGGAACTGCTTGTGGGGAGTTTGGCTGTTTCAGTGAAGGAAATTATTGATGTGATAGCTGTTCAGGATAGACGGAGACAGTGGGGACTACTTTTTGTCACAGTGGCCCCTCCAGGAAGTCTGGAGGTAGTGAAGGCTCTTGCCAGAAGCTCTGAGCATTTCCTCATGTGACTTTACTTGTTCCCACCAGTACACATGTAAGTGAATGTGCAGCCATGTGGTAGAGCTTAAGATACAGACATGAGCCAGACCCAACGCCTCTGCCTTTGAGAGGCAACCAGATTCTGAGGTGAGACAGATATGCAGGCAGATTATTTCAGCCCAGTGTGGTGAGTGCTCTGATGATGTGGACATAGACATGCCTCTTCTGTGTGTTACAACAGATTTGAAGGACATGTGTATGTGCACTTAGTCTCCTGTGTTTTGTACAACAAAATACAGAAACCTAAATGTGGGATTTGTACACGAGAGGGAGATGATTACCTCTATGATGGACTTTTTAAAAATATTTATTTATATTTCTTTTAAAAATTTATGTA
>NW_027219383.1:0-6373 GCF_027580195.1 Bos mutus
CGCGTGGTGATCCCCCCAAAACTGATTGATCATGCCTGAAACGCGGATATCATGCACCCAAACCCGTGGCTATTCCCCCTTTTACGTGTCTGACCTTCCCGCAACGTGGCTGATCATTTTTCACTAATTTATCATGCCCGATCCGTGGCTTTATGCCCTGAATCGGGCTGGGCAGCCCCTTTCGTCTAAACCACACCGTGGGGGCCTTTTCATGCATAAAGCGGAAAACCCCTGCCCCCTGATCAGGGAACTGATCCCTCCTCATAAGTCCCATCTCACATCCCTGGGTATCCCTACTGCTCCGTTTGCGCCGGAATTAAACCAAGCCCACCATATACCGGGCCGTGACTGATCACCCCTTTTCCCGTAAAAAATCATGCCCGTTCGCGTGAAAAGGTCCCTTCTGATCCGTGACTGATCCTTAAATGAACCCGTGGCTATCCCTGTCCCGCTCCGGGCGATCCTTTTACGATCGCGTAACAATCATGCTGGTCCGGGGACCCATCATGCCCTTTATCGCGTTTGATCCTGCCCGATCATGTGGCTTTGCCCTGATCCGTGGCTGATCCACATGTATCCTATGACCAAACATACCGGGTGATTTACACCGTATCCGACTGATGCCCCCAATCGCGTGGCTATCATGCACCAAACCGTGGGCCCGTCATGCGATCACGTGGGTGATCCCAAATTCCCCCACAACCCATTTTTATGGTCCCTGACTGATCATTTAAATGATCCGTAATTGTATTTACTGATCTCATGGCTCTCTGGGGGGAGGTGGGTTGGTCACCCCTATCCGTGTGGGGTTTTACAGGTCGGAAAATTCGCCCTGATCCTTCTATCCTGAGTGATGCGTGGGTATCATCCCGATCCGTGGCCATCCAACCCCCGTGACTGATCTACACTGATCCCTTTTCATGCCCGATCCAACCCTGGTATCGCCGATCCCCGTGGGTGATTGGGAATGATCCGGGGCTTCCCCTGCACTGGTCGCGTGACCATCGGCCCGGATCAGGTAAATTTTCCCGCACTGATCCGTGACGATCGTCGAATCGCGGACTGATCATGCCAAAAAAGGACTGATCTGCCAAACCTGGGTTCCCTGCACTCTTTTATTTGGGTGGTCATCGGGGATCCGGGTACCTTTTACTAGTCCTGACGGTCCCCCCCTATCACATATTTGGTCGCCTTTTTTCACCCCCCAACTTTTCATGCTTTATCATGGGCCCAGTGTGCGGGCATGTTTGGGGTCACACATGATCCCCTTGCCTTTTGGAGGGAATGGGCATAGGCTATGAGCGGGGAAACAGTCCGGGGGTTAATCCTGGAACTTTTAGCTCGGAAATCGCCTTTTCTCGGGGGCTTCGAAGGTGGGCGGGGGGGGTCGCACGGGGGGCTTTTCAAAGGGGGGCGGGCGGGAAACGTTTCGGGTCCGGGTGGGGTTTTCGCCGGGGCCCCGGGGGGGGAATCACGCGGCTCAGCGAGGGCCCGATCGCGGACTGGGGCCCCCCCTTTCCGTGGGGATCCCACCCCCTGTCCCGTGACTGATCTGCGCTGATCGGGCTGATCATCACCTGATCCGGGAACTTCTTGCACCCGATCCTTGGTGGGTCTACCTCATCCCGGGGGCGATGGAAAAATTTTCCGATCATTTTATTGGCTACCCGGGTGCCCATCCCGGTCCGTGGTTTTCATGCCGATCGCTTCGACCATTTCACCCCCTCGTGCTGACCAAAATTTCATTTTCCCTTTGGGTGATCCGGGCCGTCGCTGGGTATCATGCTGCTCCCCGTGGGTGCTCAAGGCTGATCCGTAATACCAAAGGGATTTTCGCGGCGGCGATCCGGTTTATCATGCCCTGATCGGTGGTGATCATGCCGGGTCCGTGGCCTGGGAAACTGCCTTTATCCCGTTACGATCAGCACCCCGATCGGGGGGCTATCATGCCAAAACCCTTCGGACGCCCCACGAAACCCGTGCCGGTCAGGCACTGATCCCTCTATCATGCACTCTCCCCGGGGTGATCAAACAATGGTCCCAAACCCATTTCTGGTCCCTGTTTTATAGCCCCCTGATCCGTGACCTTTTCATTTCGTATTTACCCCCGGGGGATCATCCCCTACTCACGTTTCTCTTATGGGAACCCTCCTTCCGCCCCAGTCACCGTGAATGAAAACCCCATTATTTATTATTAAACCTTTTTTATCACGTGGGTTCATGCACTGAAACGCAGACTGATCATGCACCGTCGCGTCTATATCATCACTGATCACATGGCTTTTTCCCTTTTTTTGATCCGTGGAAAGGGTCATGCCTAAACATGTGGCGGGTCGTGGGACGAAACCGTGGCTTCCCTGCCCCAAAACACGGCCCGGGGGTGGACCCAAAACACCCCGACTATCATGAAAGGGTCCCTGACAATGGGGCGGTCCCGGGGGATCATCCGATCAATTTTGCCAGCACGAAACCCTTCCTCTGGGGCAATAAACCCAAAGGGGAGGGGAGGCCCCGAAACAAACAGTCAGCAGGCCTTTTTCATTTGGGAAATCAGCTGTGGGAATCCTTTCTGCTCGGGTGGGGGAATCAAACAGCTGAGCAGGCAGGGATATCAGCACAGCTGGCAATTGTCAAGCAGATGACAGGCAGGAATCGCGCAGCTCAGCTGACAATTGTCAAGCAGATGAGCAGAAGTAATCACGCAGCTCAGCGGCCCTGATCACGTGACTGAGCATACACTGTTCCGTGGCTGATCATACACTGATCACGTGATTGATCATGGGACTGATCACTTGGATATCTGCACCCGATCCGCGTGGCTGATCGCTCCGTTCACGTAGTCGACCATGCACTGATCACGTGGCTGATCATACACTGCTCGCGTAACTGATCATGCACTGATCACGTGGCTTTTCTGCCGCGAATACGGGCTGACATGCACTGTTCACGTGGCTGATCACACACCTGTCACGTGACATATCATGCACTCGATCACGGGCACTCGCCGATCACGTGGCTGATCACTTGCTCCGTAAGTCATCGCTCACATCCGCGGCTATCGCGCGCTCACGGGTTGCGCCATGAATGATCGCGAAGCCCCATCGTCACGTATGATCTCACAATCCGAAGATCATGCATGTTCCGTGACTGATCGACTGATCGCGACTGATCATGCGCCTGACACGTGGCTATCTGCTCTGCTCACGGGTGATCATACCTGATCACGTGCGATCATGACTGTCCGTGACTGATCATGCACTGATCCGACTGGATCTGCGACTGATCATGTGGCTCATCTGCACTGATCACGTGGCTGATCACACATGTATCACGTGACTGATCATGCACCGATCACGTGGCTGATCCGCGCACTGCGATCATCTACGTGGCTATCATGCACATCGCGTGCACTGCACTGATCACGCGCTGATCGCCACGTAGCACATGACTGGCATCGCGCATGCACTGATCACGTAATTCATCGCCGATCTCGTGGCTATCCCCGACTGATCAGGTGGCTGTCACCCGATCGCATCACGTCATGTACGCCGTGTATTGGTGATCACGCTGTCCTGCAGTGATCGCGTTATCGTGCACTGATCAGCGGGCTGATCACGCGTATCAGATGACGATCATGCCCCTGATCGAGGCATCAGCCGATCCGTGGCTACAGATCACGGGCCATCGCGAATGATCGCGTGCTCTGCACTGGTCCGTGACGATCGCACTGATCGGTATCATCACTGATCACGTGACTGATCACACAGATCGCGTGACTGATCATGTCAAATCACGCGATCATCCTGATCACGTGGCTATCATGCACTCACTTGGCTGATCATGCAGTGATCACGCTACCATGTACTGGTCACAGACTGATCGCACTGATCACATATTTGACATGCACTGATCACCTGGCTTATCAGCATTGATCATGTGACGATCGTGCTGATCATGTTTGGTGTCACACACTGACATCGCCTCGAGGCAAGAACAAGAGCTGAGTAGGCAGGAATCAGTCAGCAGGCTATAATCCCTGGGAACTCAGCTCTGAGAAATCATGCTGCTCAGCTGGCAATAATCAAGAAGATGAGCAGGCAGGAATACGAGCACAGGTGGCAATTGTCGGAGATGACAGGCAGGAATCGTAGCCAGCTGGAAATTGTCAGCAGATGAGCAGATAGTAATCAGCGAGCTCAGCAGGCCTGATCGCGTGACTGAGCATGCACTGTCCACGTGGCTGATCACACCTATCCCCGTGACTGATCATGCACTGACTGCGTACTGATCATGCACTGATCACGGTGAGCTACTTGCACGATCGCGGCTGATCATACACTCATCCGGGACTGATCGGCACTGATCACGGGGCACTCATTCCAGACTACGCGATGCCACAGGACACTGATGATCTGCACGATCGTCGACCATGCAGCTGATCCGCGACTGATCATGCTTATCACTGGCTGATCATGCGACTGATCACGTGGCTCATCTACAATGCTCACGTGGCGCTCAGGCAATGATCATCGTAGCTACCATGTACTGGTCACGTGACTGATCTGCCTGATCACGTAATATGACCGCACGATCATGTGCTGATCACCTGATCACGTGGCTGATCATGCACTGATCACGGACTGATGCGCACTGATCCGTGACGTCATGCACTGATCAGGTGGCACTACCGATCACTGGCTCATACCTGTCCGTGCCTGCAGCGCATGATCGCGTGGCTATCATGCACTGCTCACGTGGCGGATCAGGGTGATCACGAGGGGGCCCCCTGACGACTGACCGCACGATACGGATTATTGCGGGATACGTCTAAAGCATCCACGGGTGCACAATGTCCCGGGTTTTGACGCCGGAATACAAACCCATCGGGGATGATCACCCCTGATCAGGTATCATGCACGATCCGGGACTTTCGCGACTGATCAGCCCATTGGGGCTGAAACCCGACGCCCATGACGATCACGGGGTGACACACCAACCGTGAAGATCGCACGATCGCGGGCGTCTCCCCATACCGGACGACATGGACGATCCGACACAATGAGGATCACGGGTTAAGGGCCGATCGGACGATCCGGGGTGACCCGGGGATCAAACTGACTCCCGGGGCAAAAAAAGAGCTTAGGCCAACAAAAAGAGGCTAACAGGAACCCGCTGTGAGGGAAACAGCTGTGGCAAAACAACAGTGAGAGGGGGAAACAGCACAGTGGCAATTGCACAGATGACAGGCAGGAACTGCTCAGCTGCAAAGTCGCAGATGAGCGAAGTAATCACGGGGGCAGGCCCCATCCTGACCCGGCATCACCGCCGGGCGATCAAAACTGACCGTGTTGATCCGCATGATCCGGGCGGCCGACATTAATTTCCGTTTACGGTCGACCAGACGATCACGGGCTGATCAACATGCCACGAAGACCCGGGGATACAGGGCATTGGGGCCGAATCGGGTGAAAGCACTTCCGGGCTGATTTTAAAACCGCACGGAAAATCATGACTGATCAGGCATTGACGATAGGCTGATCAAAGCTCACGAACCCCGCTCATCCGGGCACAGCATGTCCGGGCGCCGGAATGACCGGGCTACCCTGTCCGGGACTTAGACATATCACGAAAAAATCATGCACGCCTGAGACAGATGTACGGAGGGTCATGCATGAACACGGGCTACTGGCCGGGCCGTCAGCAAGATCCGACCCATGTACTGGTCCGGACGATTTGCACGATCACGAATTTACCTGCACTGATTGGGGGATCACACCGATCAAATGGCTGATCACAAGACCGGTACGATCCGCGATCACGGGCTGACACCCGCCCATGACTGACGCATGATACGGGCTATGGGGGATCCGGGGATTGGGGACTGATACGGGCTGATCACCAATGATCCAGACCAGTTTTGGCCCCGGGCTGATCCTCGACACGTACCTTCCCCATCCCCTGGTTCAGCACGATCGGTGGCTGATCAAAATACGGTCAGCGCACTGAAACCCGGAAGGATCAGGGGTATCCTGCAGGATCCCGGGGGACGCCGATCCGGGGGATCCACGTATCCGGGGCTGACGCAGATCAGAAAGCATGGGGTCCCCGGGGTATCCCTTTTATCCGTCACGCAATGACCGAGCCCGCACTGGTCCCGGGGCTGACGCACCGATCGGTAATTTACGCCCCCTGTCATTGCTGATCAGCACAGATCACGGACGATCATGAAAATCCGGGACTGACGCACGATACGGGGCTTCCCGGGGACTGCTCACTTTGGGTGATCAGCAGGACCGCGAAACTGGTACGGCCGTAATGACGCATACTGATCACCGGGCTTACAGCATTACCTGGGGTGTCAGGGCATTTGGTC
>NW_027219384.1:0-6389 GCF_027580195.1 Bos mutus
GCGTGGCTGATCATGCACTGATCGCGTGGCTGATCATGCACTGATCACGTGGCTGATCATGCACTGATCACGTGGCTGATCATGCACTGATCACGTGACTGATCATGCAGGTGTCACGTGGCTATCATGCACTGATCACGTGGCTGATGGTACACTGATCACGTGACTGATCATGCACTGATCACGTGGCTGATCATGCACTCATCACGAAGCTGATCATACACTGATCACGTGACTGCACATGCACTGATCACGTGGCTGATCATGCACTGATCACGTGGCTGATCATGCACTGATCACGTGGCTGATCATGCACTGATCACGTGGCTGATCATGCACTGATCACGTGGCTGATCATGCACTGATCACGTGGCTGATCATGCACTGATCACGTGGCTGATCATGCACTGATCACGTGACTGATCATGCACTGATCACGTGGCTGATCATGCACTGATCACGTGGCTGATCATGCACTGATCACGTGGCTGATCATGCACTGATCACGTGGCTGATCATACACTGATCACGTGGCTGATCATGCACTAATCACGTGGCTGATCATGCACTGATCACGTGACTGATCATGCACTGATCACGTGGCTGATCATGCATCATGCACATCACGTGGCTGATCATGCACTGATCACGTGGCTGATCATACACTGATCGCGTGACTGATGCATGCACGTGACTGATCATGCACTGATCATGGCTGATCATGCACTGATCACGTGACTGATCATGCACTGATCACGTGACTGATCATGCACTGATCACGTGGCTGATCATGCACTGATCACGTGGCTGATCATGCACTGATCACGTGACTGATCATGCACTGATCACGTGGCTGATCATGCACTGATCACGTGGCTGATCATGCACTGATCACGTGCTGATCATGCACTGATCACGTGGCTGATCATGCACTGATCACGTGGCTGATCATGCACTGATCACGTGACTGATCATGCACTGATCACGTGGCTGATCATGCACTGATCACGTGGCTGATCATGCACTGATCACGTGGCTGATCATGCACTGATCACGTGCTGATGCACTGATCACGTGGCTGATCATGCACTGATCACGTGACTGATCATGCACTGATCACGTGGCTGATCATGCACTGATCATCGTGGCTGATCATGCACTGATCACGTGGCTGATCATGCACTGATCACGTGACTGATCATGCACTGATCACGTGACTGATCATGCACTGATCACGTGGCTGATCATGCACTGATCACGTGGCTGATCATGCACACTGATCACGTGGCTGATCATGCACTGATCACGTGGCTGATCATGCACTGATCACGTGGCTGATCATGCACTGATCACGTGGCTGATCATGCACTGATCACGTGACTGATCATGCACTGATCACGTGGCTGATCATGCACTGATCACGTGGCTGATCATGCACTGATCACGTGGCTGATCATGCTGATCACGTGACTGATCATGCACTGATCATGACTGATCATGCACTGATCACGTGACTGATCATGCACTGATCACGTGGCTGATCATGCACTGATCACGTGGCTGATCATGCACTGATCGTGGCTGATCATGCACACTGATCACGTGGCTGATCATGCACTGATCATGCACTGATCCGTGACTGATCACGTGCACTGATCATGCACTGATCATGTGACTGATCATGCACTGATCATGCTGGCACTGATCATGCACTGATCATGCGCTGATCACTGGCTGATCATGCACTGATCACGTGACTGATCATACACTGATCGTGGCTGATCATGCACTGATCGCGTGACTGATCATGCACTGATCACGTGGCTGATCATGCACTGATCACGTGGCTGATCATGCACTGATCACGTGCTGATCATGCACTGATCACGTGGCTGATCATGCACTGATCACGTGGCTGATCATGCACTGATCACGTGGCTGATCATGCACTGATCACGTCGTGACTGATCATGCACTGATCACGTGGCTGATCATGCACTGATCACGTGACTGATCATGCACTGATCACGTGGCTGATCATGCACTGATCACGTGGCTGACTGATCATGCACTGATCACGTGGCTGATCATGCACTGATCACGTGGCTGATCATGCACTGATCACGTGGCTGATCATGCACTGATCACGTGGCTGATCATGCACTGATCACGTGGCTGATCATGCACTGATCACGTGGCTGATCATGCACTGATCATGCACTGATCATGCACTGATCACGTGGCTGATCATCTGATCACGTGACTGATCATGCACTGATCACGTGGCTGATCATGCACTGATCACGATGCTGATCATACACTGATCACGTGACTGTGCATGCACTGATCACGTGGCTGATCATGCACTGATCACGTGGCTGATCATGCACTGATCGTGTGCTGATCATCATGCACTGATCACGTGACTGATCATGCACTGATCACGTGACTGATCATGCACTGATCACGTGGCTGATCATGCACTGATCACGTGGCTGATCATGCACTGATCACGTGGCTGATCATGCACTGATCACGTGACTGATCATGCACTGATCGTGGCTGATCATGCACTGATCACGTGGCTGATCATGCACTGATCACGTGGCTGATCATGCACTGATCACGTGGCTGATCATGCACTGATCACGTGGCTGATCATGCACTGATCACGTGGCTGATCATGCACTGATCACGTGGCTGATCATGCACTGATCACGTGGCTGATCATGCACTGATCACGTGGCTGATCATGCACTGATCACGTGACTGATCATGCACTGATCACACTGATCTGATCTGATCATGCACTGATCACGTGGCTGATCATCATGCACTGATCGTGGCTGATCATGCACTGATCACGTGTGACTGATCATGCACTGATCACGTGGCTGATCATGCACTGATCACGTGGCTGATCATGCACTGATCACGTGGCTGATCATGCACTGATCACGTGGCTGATCATCATGCACTGATCACGTGGCTGATCATGCACTGATCACGTGGCTGATCATGCACTGATCACGTGGCTGATCATGCACTGATCACGTGGCTGATGATCATGCACTGATCACGTGGCTGATCATGCACTGATCACGTGGCTGATCATGCACTGATCACGTGGCTGATCATGCACTGATCACGTGGCTGATCATGCACTGATCACGTGGCTGATCATGCACTGATCACGTGACTGATCATGCACTGATCACGTGGCTGATCATGCACTGATCACGTGGCTGATCATGCACTGATCACGTGGCTGATCATGCACTGATCACGTGATCTGATGATCACTCATGATCACTGATCACGTGATCTGATCATGCTGATCTGATGATCGTGTGGCTGATCATGCACTGAATCACGTGCTGATCATGCACTGATCACGTGACTGATCATCACTGATCACGTGGCTGATCATGCACTGATCACGATGGCTCATGCACTGATCACGTGGCTGATCATGCACTGATCACGTGACTGATCATGCACTGATCACGTGGCTGATCATGCACTGATCACGTGGCTGATCATGCACTGATCACGTGGCTGATCATGCACTGATCACGTGGCTGATCATGCACTGATCACGTGGCTGATCATGCACTGATCGTGGCTGATCATGCACTGATCACGTGGCTGATCATGCACTGATCACGTGGCTGATCATGCACTGATCACGTGGCTGATCATGCACTGATCACGTGCTGATCATGCACTGATCACGTGGCTGATCATGCACTGATCACGTGGCTGATCATGCACTGATCACGTGGCTGATCATGCACTGATCACGTGGCTGATCATGCACTGATCACGTGACTGATCATGCACTGATCACGTGGCTGATCATGCACTGATCATCGCTGATCTGATCATGCACTGATCATGTGATCGCATCACTGATCATCTGATCTGATCACGTGGCTGATCATGCACTGATCACGTGGCTGATCATGCACTGATCACTGGCTGATCATGCACTGACGTGGCTGATCATGCACTGATCACGTGGCTGATCATGCACTGATCACGTGACTGATCATGCACTGATCACGTGGCTGATCATGCACTGATCACGTGGCTGATCATGCACTGATCACGTGACTGATCATGCACTGATCACGTGGCTGATCATGCACTGATCACGTGGCTGATCATGCACTGATCACGTGGCTGATCATGCACTGATCACGTGGCTGATCATGCACTGATCACGTGGCTGATCATGCACTGATCACGTGGCTGATCATGCACTGATCACGTGGCTGATCATGCACTGATCACGTGCTGCTGATCATGCACTGATCACGTGGCTGATCATGCACTGATCACGTGGCTGATCATGCACTGATCACGTGACTGATCATGCACTGATCACGTGACTGATGATCATGCACTGATCACGTGGCTGATCATGCACTGATCACGTGGCTGATCATGCACTGATCATGCACTGATCACGTGGCTGATCATGCACTGATCACGTGGCTGATCATGCACTGATCACGTGGCTGATCATGCACTGATCACGTGGCTGATCATCACTGATCACGTGGCTGATCATGCACTGATCACGTGGCTGATCATGCACTGATCACGTGGCTGATCATGCACTGATCACGTGCTGATCATGCACTGATCACGTGGCTGATCATGCACTGATCACGTGGCTGATCATGCACTGATCACGTGGCTGATCATGCACTGATCACGTGGCTGATCATGCACTGATCACGTGGCTGATCATGCACTGATCACGTGGCTGATCATGCACTGATCACGTGGCTGATCATGCACTGATCATCACGATGCTGATCATGCACTGATCGTGGCTGATCATGCACTGATCGTGGCTGATCACTGATCATGCACTGATCGTGGCTGATCATGCACTGATCACGTGGCTGATCATGCACTGATCACGTGGCTGATCATGCACTGATCACGTGGCTGATCATGCACTGATCGCGTGACTCATGCACTGATCACGTGGCTGATCATGCACTGATCACGTGGCTGATCATGCACTGATCACGTGGCTGATCATGCACTGATCACGTGACTGATCATGCACTGATCACGTGGCTGATCATGCACTGATCACGTGGCTGATCATGCACTGATCACGTGGCTGATCATGCACTGATCACGTGCTGATCATGCACTGATCACGTGGCTGATCATGCACTGATCACGTGGCTGATCATGCATGCACTGATCACGTGACTGATCTGATCATGCACTGATCACACTGGCTGATCATGCACTGATCACGTGGCTGATCATGCACTGATCACGTGGCTGATCATGCACTGATCACGTGGCTGATCATGCACTGATCACGTGCTGATCATGCACTGATCACGTGGCTGATCATGCACTGATCACGTGGCTGATCATGCACTGATCACGTGACTGATCATGCACTGATCACGTGGCTGATCATGCACTGATCACGTGACTGATCATGCACTGATCACGTGGCTGATCATACACTGATCCATGGCTGATCAGCACCTGATCACATGTGATCACACACTGATCACGTGGCTCATCATGCACTGATCTTAGCTGATCTTACACTGTTCACGTGACTGTATGCACTGATCCGTGGCTGATTACACTGATCGCCAGGCTCATCAGGCATGATCCAGTGGTTGATGTTACACTGATCACGTGACTGATCACGAACTAATCGCAGTGATCTGATCATGCACTGATCACGTGACTGATCGTACGCGATCACATAGGTTGATCATACACTACTGATCACGAGACGTCATGCACTGATCACGTATTTGATCATACACTGGTCACGAAGCTGATCCTTTTAATCCGTGGCTGATCTGGCACTGATACTGTGATCATGCACTGATCCCATGGCTGATCCTGCTGATCACGCGACTGTGAACTGATCACGTGGCTGATCGCACTGATACCTGGCTGATCATGCACTCATCACCTGATCACGTGATGAACATGCAATGATCACGCGGACTGATCATGCACTGATCACATGCCTGAATATTCACTGATCACGTGGCTGATCATGCACTGATCACATGCCTGATCATGCACTTATCACGTGACTGATCTGCGGTCATCACCTGCCTGATAATGAACTGATCACGTGGCTGACCATGCACTTCACGTGGCTGATCATGCACTGATCACGTGGCTGATCATGCACTGATCCGTGGCTGATCATGCACTGATCACGTGACTGATCATGCACTGATCACGTGGCTGATCATACACTGATCACGCGTGCCTGATCATGCACTGATCACGTGGTTGATCATGCACTGATCACGTGGCTGATCTTGCACTGATAGCGTGACTGAACATGCACTGATCATTTGGTTGATCATGCACTG
>NW_027219385.1:0-6716 GCF_027580195.1 Bos mutus
GGCAATTGTCAACGATGAGCGGGAAATAGGCTCGCAGGCCTGATCGCGTGACTGAGCATGCCCTGTTCCGTGGCTGATAAACCGATCGGATTGATCATGCACGATCGCGGATATCATGCACTGACCCGGGTGGCTGATCCACATTTCCTTTGCCCATACTGCTAACGTGGCTGATCGCACTGCTCGCGTAACTGATCATCCCGATCACCTAGGTCTTCACTGATCATGGCTGTTCATACACTCTTTCCCGGGATTGATCATGCACTGATCGGCTCAATCATGCATTGATTCCCGGGCCCCAAATGCATTGATCATTGGATGATCTTGACCCGGGCGATATTGCACGATCCGGGGCCGATCATGCCGATGATTGGGTTCATGCACTGATTACTTGGCGTCATACACTGATCGCGTGACTGTTCACTGATCATCGTATGCACTCATTATCGGCTTGTACTGATCCGTGGCGATCATCACTTTCCCGTGTCTGCCATGCACTGTTCGCGTGGCTGATCCCACTGCTCACGTAACTGTCTGCATGACCCGTGGCTGTATGTCTGATCCGTGCTGAACATCCATTCCGTGGCTGATCACACCCTGTCCTGACTGATCTGCACTGATACGTGCACTCATGCACTAATCAGTGGCGATAATACTCTGTTCCGTGCGGATCATGCAAAATCCGTGCTATCATGCTGCCCCGTGGCTGGTCATGAAAGTCCATGGCTACCATTTGGTCACGTGACTGTTAAAGCACTGATCACTTGATGATCTGCACTGATCGTGGCTGATCATCCGATCACTTGCCTTTTTGAAAGATCCGTGACTTCATCAAGTGATCGTGGTTATCATGCACTGATCACGTGGCTACCCATGCCCCGGATCACGTGGCGATCACACACGTATCCAACGTGCCCGATCATGCACTGATCGCGTGTTCATGCACTGAAAACGGCTATCATGCACTGATCGTGTGATTCTGACGATCATTTAGCTACCTTACAGGTCCGTGGCGTAAACACTATCCGTGATTGATCATGCGCAATCCAAATTCATGCACTGATCGTGGCTGATCAACCTGTTCCGTGTCTGACCAGGCTGCTCCGGGGCTGATTATACCTGCTCAGGTAACTGATCTTTGCACTGATCACGTGGCTATCTGTCCCGATCACCCCCGGTGAACTGCTGTTCAATGGCTGATCCCCATTCACATGGCTGATCGCGTCATGTACAAAAGCTGGTCTGTGTTGATCGCGCGATCCGTATTGACCCTGCAGTCGTTCATCATCACCGCCCGGGTGACTTTTCCCGCCCGGGCCCGGACTGATCATGCACTGATCGCGTGGCTATAATGCCGATCCGTGCGGATCATAAAAGTTCCGTGCCTGGTAGCCGATCGCGTGACTGATCGGGGCGATCCGTGGCAAATTCACTGATCACGTGGATATCATGCACTGATTCGTGCCTGTCGCCGATCACGTGATTTATGGACCGTCTGGGCATGCACCCCAATCCGTGGCTGAACATACAATATTCGCGTGGTGAATCATGCACCCGGTGCGTAACGATCATTCACTGATCATGTCTTGAATCATGCACCGTAAGTATTCCCAAATCATGCACTGATCACCTGTTTGATTATACACCATAACACTTGCTATCGCCACACAGTCGTGGCTGATGTACACTCCTACGTGCCTGATCATGCACTGATCGCGTGGCCTGATCATACACTGATCACGAGACTGCACATGCGCTGATCACGTGCTGATCCTTACGCGATCACCTGACGGCGATTATGCACTGATCCGCGGCACGATCTATCACTGATCCGTGGCTGATGACTGATCGTGGCTGATCGCTCCTCGCGTGTTGTGATCATGCACTGATCGCGTGACTGATCATGCACTGATGATCGTGCCTGATCATTCACTGATCCGCGGACTGCTGCACCCAGTCACAGCTGATGTGCTGATCCGTGGCTGATCATTCACTGATCACGTGGCTGATCGTGCACTGATCATCCAGGCTGATTATGCGCCATTAACCTTGCTGATCATGCACTGATCGCGTGGCTGATGTGCACTCTTCACGTGCCTGATCATGCGCCCAATCACGCGGCTGACCATCACCCCGATCAGTAGCTGATCATACGGTCGCGTGACTGTGCATGCTGATGCATGGCTGAACTTGCAGGCGTCAGGTGGCTGAACATGCACTATTCTCGTGTTGATGTACACTGATCGCGTGACTGTCATGCCTGATCACGTCACTGATCACACCAGGTGGCTGATCAGCACTGATTATGTGGCCACGTGGCTGATCGCGTAGCTTTCATGCGCGTCCCTTGATCATGCACACTGATCCCGTGGCTCATCATGCGCTGATCCGTATTCTCATGCCAGGGGGTCGCGTGACTATCATGCACTGATCCGTGGCGATCATACGCGATCATGTGACTTATCATCCACTGATCACCCGGCCTGATCAAGAACGATTGCTTGGCTGATCATGCACTGGTCATGTAGCTGATCATCCGCTGATCACGTGGCTATCATGCACTGATCACGTGGCTCATCTGATCCGCGGAGCTGATCATACGCGTCCGTGACTGTGCATGCACTGATCACATGGCACATGCGATCACCTGGCTGATCATGCACTGACCGATCATGGCTGATCATACACTGATCACCGACTGATCGCACTAGTCCTGATCGCACTGATTATGTGGCTGAACATGCACTTTTACGAAGCTGATCATACACTGATCCGTGTTTGTGCATGGACTGATCGTGGCTGATCATGCACCGTCGTGGCGGATCATGCACTGATCACGTGCCTGATCCATTGATCATGGGATCTGCACATGATCGTGGCTGATCATGCGCCGTCACCTGGCTGATCATGCACTGATCGCGAAGCTGATCATGCACTCATCGTGGCTGATCATACACTGATGCCCTGGCTTCATGCACTGATCCGTGGCTGATCATGCCGTCCGTCTGATCGTGGCTGATCGCTGATCACACGGATCCCGTGACTGATCATTCACACTGATCCGTGACTAATCATGCACTGATCGTGGCTGATCATACACTGATCGCGTGGCTGATCATGCACTGATCAAGTGGCTGATCATGCACTGATCCGCGGCTGATCATACACTGATCCGCGTGACTGATCATGCACTCTCGCGTGGCTGATCATGCACTGATCATGTGGCTGATCATACACTCTTCGCCGTGCCTGATCATGCACTGATCGCGTGACCTGGCAATGCAGTGATCGCGATGGCTGATCATACACGATCCGTGGGTGATCATGCACTGATCGCGTGGCTGATCTTACACTGATCATAGGCTGTTCATGCACTCATCACGTGCCTGATCTTTGACTGATCACATGACTGCGTGCTGAACACGCACCTGATCACATGATCACGTCTGTGCATGCACTGATCACGCGGCTGATCATGCACTGACGTCGTGACTGATCATGCACTGATCGTGCCTGATCATGCACACTCATCCTGGCTGATCATTCACTGATCACGTGGCTGATTCACTGATCACGTGACTGATCATGCACTGATTCGTGGCTGAACATGGACTGATAGCCAGCTCAGTGCACTGATGATGCACTGATCACGTGGCTGATCATGCACTGGTCATGCGTCGTCATGCACTGATCGTGGCTGATCATGCACTGATCCGTGCTGATCATACACTGATCACCTGACTGATCATGCATGATCCATGATCCCGTGGCTGATCATGCACTGATCGTGGCTGATCATACACTAATCGCGTGACTGTGATCACTGATCACGTGCTGATCATGCACTGATCATGACTGATCATGCACTGATCACATGACTGGCTGATTATACTGATCGCGTGACTGATCAAGCACTGATCACGTGGCTGATCATTGATCAATGTCCGCCGGTCATCACACTGATCACGTGACTGTGCATGCACTGATCGCGTGGCTGAAAATGCACGATCAGGAGGGTGATCATGATCGCCTTGCTAATACACTGTTGACTGAAAATGCACTGATCACGTGGCTGAAAATCAATACACCTGATCACTGATCACGTGGCTGTTCATGCACTCATCACGTGCATGAAAATACAATGATCACGTGCTGATCATGTACTGATCACTGAACCACGTCATACACTGATCGCGTGACTGAAAATGCAATGATCACGTAGCTCATCATGCTCTGATCACGTGGCTGATCACACTGATCAACGTGACTGAAAATGCACCAATACCTGCCTGATCTTTCACTGATGCGTGGCTGATCATGCACTGATCACGTGCCTGATTATACACTGATCACGAGACTGCATGCACTGATCACGTGGCTGATCTTTTTTCGTCAGCGAAGCTGATCATACACTGATCACGTGACTGTGCGTAACTTCGTGGCTGATCATTCACTGATCGTGGCTGATCATGCACTGATCGCGTGCCTGATTATACACTGATCACACTGATCGCTATCATGCACTGATCACGTGGCTTGATCATACTAATCACCTGGCTGATCATGCACTGATCACGTGACTGATCACTGCACTGATCACCTGGCAATCATTCTCTGATCACGTGGCTGATCATACGCGATCACGTGGCTGATCATGCACTGATCACAGCCTGGAATCATTCACTGATCCGTGACTGTCATGCACTGATCACGTGGCTGATCGCACTCATCACGTGCTGATCATGCACTGATCGTGGATGATCGCCGCTGATCCGTGGCTGCTGATCACTGGTCACGTGACTGATGCATGCACTCATACCATGGCTGATCTCACGTGATGCGTGACTGATCATGCACTGATGACGCGTCCTGATTGTGGTCATCGTGGCTGATCATGCACTGATCGCCTGATGCACTGATAACGTGCCTGATCATGCACGATCTTACGTGGCTGTTCATGCACTCATCACCTGGCTGATCATGCACTGATCCGTGTACTGATAATGCACCTGATTGCGCGAAGCTGATCATGCGCTGATCACGTGGCTCATCACGCACTGATCGAAGCTGATCACGTACTTATGACTGTGCATGCACTGATTCTTGGCTGATCATGCACTCTTCACGTGGCTGATCATGCACTGATTCGTGGTTGACAATACGCGATCACGTGGCTGCTCATGCACTGATCACGTGATGATCACACTGATCGCGTGACTGCTGCATGCACGCACGACCCGCGTGGCTGATCATGCACTGATCGGTGCCTGATCATGCACTGATCACGTGGCTGATCATGCAATGATCATGAAGCTGATCATACACTGATCACGTAACTCTCATGCACTGATCATGCCAGCTGAACATGCAGATCAATGGCTGATGGCTGGCGTGAACATGCATGCACTGATCACCGTGGCTGATCATGCACTGATCGTGACTGATTATCTGGTGCGTGCTTCCATGCACGCTGATCGTGGATTTGCATGCACTGATCCATGGCTGATCATGCACTGATCGCGTGACTGATCATACGCTAATCACCGCGGCTGTCATTCACTGATCCGTGGCTGATCATACACTGATCATGTGACTGCACATGCACTGATCACCGCCTGATCAGAATCTGATATCATGCCTGATCACAGCACTCATCATACGCGCAGTCATGAGACTGATCATGCACTGATCACGTGACTGGATGATGCACACTGATCGTGCCTGATCACACACTGATAACGTGGCTGCTCATGCACTGATCACGTGGCTGAAAAATGCACTGATCACTGAAGCTGGTCATGCACTGATCACATGACTGTGTACTGATCCGCGTGGCTGATCAAGCACTGATCACGTGGCTGAAAATGCAATGATTAACCGCGATGGTCCGTGAGTGATCATGCACTGATCCTCGTGATTGTGCATGCACTGATCAGGTGGCTGATCATACACTGTTCACGTGGCTGATCATGTACTGATCGCGAAGCTGATCATACACTGATCGCGTGACTGATCATGCACAATGATCGCGTGGCTATCATGCGCTGATCAATTGGCTGGTCATACACTGATCCGTGCGTGATCATGCACTGATCCGTGGCTGATCATGCACTGATCAGGTGGCTGATCATACACTGCGTGACTGCACATGCAATGATCACGTGGCTGATCATGTATCCGTGACTCCGTGACTGACCATACCCATCAGGTGACTGATTATGCAATCCCGATGGCGTGACTGATCATGCACAGTCGCTGGCGTATCATACTACTCCGTGGCTGATCATGGAATATCATGTAGCTACCATGTCCCTCCGTGGTGATGTACACCCATCAGGTGACTGATCATTCACTATCGTGGGTATCATGCACTGATGGGCTGATCGTGCACGATCCCTGGCTTCATGCAATGATCGTAAGTCATGACTGATCGGTGGCTGATCGCCTTGCTGACTGAGCATGGACTACATGACTTTCATGTAGGATCCCTGACTTAATGGCGTTGATCATGTGACTGATCGGCTGATCATGTTTGCTATCCCACGATCATGTGCCTCGGGACAAAAAAAAAAAAGCTGAGTAACCCCGAATCAACGTCCACAGGCAATTCTGGAACTCGCTGTGAGGTCGCTGCTCCGCTGGCAATAATCAACAGCTGAGCAGGCGGAATTGCGGCACGCTGCAATTGTCAAACAGATGACGGCGGAATCGTGCAG
>NW_027219386.1:0-1320 GCF_027580195.1 Bos mutus
GCACTGATCACGTGGCTGATCATGCACTGATCACGATCTGATCACGCACTGATCACGTGAGCTGATCATGCACTGATCCTGTGGCTGATCATGCACTGATCACGTGACTGATCATGCACTCGATCACGTGCCTGATCATACACCGATCACGAGACTGCACATGCACTGATCACGTGGCTGATCATGCACTGTTCTCCTGACTGATCATGCACTGATCACGTGACTGCCTTACACACTGATCACCAGGCTGCACATGCACTGATCACGGGCTGATCATGCCCCGTTCTCCTGACTGATCATGCACCCGAATATCGTGGCTGACCAGCAAACATCACGGTTGATCATACACCGATCACGAACCGCATATGCACATATCAATGGGTGATCGCAAACCAATCACGGTTGATCATGCAGTGATTACGCGGATGATCATGTACTGTCTACGAGGCTGGATTATGCACTGATAACGGCTGTGAATGCACTGATCACGTGGGAGATTGTGCACCATCACATGGCTGATCATGCACTGATAACGATTGTTATCATACACTGATCACGTGTTGATCATGCACGTTCACGTCACATGCCCGATCATGTCACCATCACGTGGCGACCACGCACTGATTACGTGGCTAAAGCCGATAAATCACACTGGATCACTACTGACTGTGCATGCACTGAGCACGTGGCTGATTGCGCACACCTTGATCACGCTTATATCGATCGCTAATTCTTCACGCGGCTGACTGCGCCACTGATCCGTACACCGGGCGCACTGCTCACCGATCACGCGCGGGCTGATCATGCATGCACTGTTCACGTGCCTGATCTTGCACTGATCACGTGGGCTGATAATGCGCTGATAACCTGCCGATCATACACGATCACTTGACTGTGCATGCATTTCCTTCACATGGCTGATCATGCAATGATCATGTGGCTGATCATGCACTGATTACGCGCGGGCTGATCGGGCGCACTGGTCGCTATAGCAGCTTATGCATTGATCACAAGGCTGATCATGCTCTGATCCGTGGCTGATCTTGCGCTGATCACGTGCCTGATCATACACTGATCACGAGACTGCACATGCACTGATCACGTGGCTGATCATGAACTAATCACGAAGCTGATCATACACTGATCACGTGACTGTGCATGCACTGATCACCTGGCTGAAAATGCACTGATCACGTGGCTGAAAATGCACTGATCACGCGGCTGATCATACACTGATCAGAGGCACTCCATGCACTCATGACGTGTCTGATCATACACTGATCACATTACTGATAGTGCACTGAACACTTGCCTGATCAT
>NW_027219387.1:0-1889 GCF_027580195.1 Bos mutus
GATGAGCAGGCGGGTGTCGCGGCTCAGCTGGCGGTATCAGGCAGATGAGCAGGCAGGTGTCGCGTGCGGCTCAGCTGGCGAGTATCAGGCAGATGAGCAGGCGGGTGGCAGGCTCAGCTGGCGGTATCAGGCAGATGAGCAGGCAGGGTGTCGGCTCAGCTGGCGAGTATCAGGCAGATGAGCAGGCAGGTGTCGCGCGGCTCGGCTGGCGAGTATCAGGCAGATGAGCAGGCAGGTGTCGCGGCGGCTCCGGCTGGCGGTATCTGGCAGAGTATCAGGCAGATGAGCAGGCAGGCGTATCAGGCAGATGAGCAGGCAGGTGTCGCGCGGCTCAGCTGGCGAGTATCAGGCAGATGAGCAGGCAGGTGTCATGGCGGCTCGGCTGGCGAGTATCAGGCAGATGAGCAGGCGGGTGTCGCGCGGCTCGGCTGGCGAGTATCAGGCAGATGAGCAGGCAGGTGTCGCGCGGCTCAGCTGGCGGTATCAGGCAGATGAGCAGGCAGGTGTCAGCGGCTCGCTGGCGAGTATCAGGCAGATGAGCAGGCAGGTGTCGCGCGGCTCAGCTGGCGGTATCAGGCAGATGAGCAGGCAGGGGTGTCCGCGCGGCTCAGCTGGCGAGTATCAGGCAGATGAGCAGGCAGGTGTCGCGCGGCTCCGCTGGCGAGTATCAGGCAGATGAGCAGGCAGGTGTCGCGCGGCTCCGCTGGCGAGTATCAGGCAGATGAGCAGGCAGGTGTCGCGGCTCCGCTGGCGAGTATCAGGCAGATGAGCAGGCGGGTGTCGCGCGGCTCCGCTGGCGAGTATCAGGCAGATGAGCAGGCAGGTGTCGCGCGGCTCCGCTGGCGAGTATCAGGCAGATGAGCAGGCAGGTGTCGCGGCTCAGCTGGCGAGTATCAGGCAGATGAGCAGGCAGGTGTCGGCGCGGCTCAGCTGGCGAGTATCAGGCAGATGAGCAGGCAGGTGTCGCGGCGGCTCCGCTGGCGGTATCAGGCAGATGAGCAGGCAGGTGTCGCCGGCGGCTCAGCTGGCGAGTATCAGGCAGATGAGCAGGCAGGTGTCGCGCGGCTCAGCTGGCGAGTATCAGGCAGATGAGCAGGCAGGTGTCGCGCGGCTCAGCTGGCGAGTATCAAGCAGATGAGCAGGCAGGAGTATCGAGGCTCAGCTGGCGAGTATCAGGCAGATGAGCAGGCAGGTGTCGCGCGGCTCAGCTGGCGAGTATCAGGCAGATGAGCAGGCAGGTGTCGTCGAGTGGCTCAGCTGGCGATTATCAAGCAGATGAGCAGGCAGGTGTCGCCGGGCTCAGCTGGCGAGTATCAGGCAGATGAGCAGGCAGGTGTCGCGCGGCTCAGCTGGCGAGTATCAGGCAGATGAGCAGGCAGGTGTCGCGCGGCTCAGCTGGCGAGTATCAGGCAGATGAGCAGGCAGGTGTCGCGCGGCTCCGCTGGCGAGTATCAGGCAGATGAGCAGGCAGGTGTATCGCGGCTCGCTGGCGAGTATCAGGCAGATGAGCAGGCAGGTGTCGCGCGGCTCAGCTGGCAGTATCAGGCAGATGAGCAGGCAGGTGTGCTCAGCTGGCGAGTATCAGGCAGATGAGCAGGCAGGTGTCAGCGGCTCAGCTGGCGGTATCAGGCAGATGAGCAGGCAGGTGTCAGGTGTCGCGCGGCTCAGCTGGCGGTATCAGGCAGATGAGCAGGCAGGTGTCGCGCGGCTCGGCTGGCGAGTATCAGGCAGATGAGCAGGCAGGTGTCGCTGGCGGCTCCGCTGGCGCAGTATCAGGCAGATGAGCAGGCGGGTGTCGCAGCGGCTCAGCTGGCGAGTATCAGGCAGATGAGCAGGCAGGGTGTCGTAGCGGCTCGGCTGGCGAGTATCAGGCAGATGAGCAGGCGGGT
>NW_027219388.1:0-7121 GCF_027580195.1 Bos mutus
TTGAGATCTTTCAAGGAAAAGGTTGCTCTTTTGTCACCTCTCTCCCTTTCTTCCTGGACACCTTGAGACCGTCGTGGAGGTGAAAGAAAGTGCTACAAAAAGTCATATGTATTGAATCAAGATTTTGCATTTAACCATCTCTCAAAAGGAAGGCGCTTCACCTGCACATATTTCTTTTAAATAGGTAATGCTTTTTCAATTCTAGGGTTTCTCTCTTGTGATGATTAACACTTAGCCTTAATAGTAAATCCTTGAAAACTACATAAAGATTCACAGATGCAAGGATAACTTCTGTTTCTGAAATCATCTTTCCATTTAGTAGAACAGGCTCTATTCTTTGTGTTTTGCCTAGGAATTAACGTATCCTGGTTCCAGATGGCGAGCATCCATGCACTTGGGGCGAGGTTTGATTCCTGGAGTGGGAAGATCCGCGGAGAAGGAAATAGCAACCACTCCCAATTATCCTTGCCTGGGAAATCCCCACGGAGAGAGGAGCCTGATGGGCCGCAGTCCATAGTTGTATTAAAGTTGGGCTCAGCAGCAACTCTGAACACAAGTATTTCCAAAGACCACACTCAAGTGTGTGTGTGTGTGTGTGTGTGTGTGTGTGTTTGTGTATCTCCTCTTCCCCGTCTTGGGGTCTTCCCCGGAATCTTTATGTATTTTCTGCCTCTGTATCTCGCAGCCAGCCCCGGCCCGGTTCTTTTCCCCCTCCCCCTTTCCCCAGGCGCTCGGGCCCTCTGGCTGGGGGGCTTTCGGACCAGCTGTCTCCCAAGCGTGAGTGGGGCCCCGGAAGTGTCTGTTTTCTGTCTTTTGGCCTGCTTGTGGCTTGTCTGCTCTCCAGGAAGGTCGAGGCTTGGCGTGGGGTCAAGGGGGCCTCGGTAGTGCGAAGGGAGGGCTGGCGCTCGATTGACGGCGCCTCCTGGCTTCTGAGTGGGTTTGGGCACCCGGACGGGTGCAGACAGGATGGCGCTCAGGTTTAAGCTGCCTATAGGCCATAGAGGTTCAGAGGCCCCTGGGCGCTGGGGATTCGGCGTGGGCACCGGGCCGACACCTCGGGGCGGCGGGCCTGAGCGAATGGGATCCGGTGAGCCCGGCGCTCAGCCAGCGGCGGCGGTTCCTAGTGGCGGCGTGGGAGGGCGCCGAGACCTCCGCACCTGGCCAGCCCCAGGCCCAGCGGCGCGCGCCGCCTCTGCGCATGCCCTCCCGGTCAATGGGGGTCTGGGTACCCCTCGGGCCCCGGGCCCAGCCAAGCGCGCTGGTCTGGTATTGGCTGTGTTCGAGGCGGGCGGCGTCAGCAGGCGAGGAGTCGATCAGCCGGTCTTAACGGCTCCAAGTGAAACCGCCCCGGCGGAGGAATGCGGCCGGTGGCCAGACCTGCAGGGCAGAGGCGAAAGAGGCGGCGCAGGCTCTTAAGGCGCCCAGCGTAACCGCCCTCCGGCTCTGGCCTATCAGCCTGAAGCGCCCGATCTCGTGATCCGGAAGCTAAGCAGGAGTCGGGCCTGGTTAGGATCTTGGATGGAACCACCGGGGGAATCCGGTGCTCGAGCTTTGCCTACCGAAGGGTCCTTTAGCCCCGCCCGGCGCGTCCGATTCTTGGATCCCCGACAGCCCACAGCCCCTCCCGGGCGCGAAGCGCTGGCGAGGGCCCCGACTCCCGCTGCACCAGACCTGGAGTTGCCCTCCCAGCGCGGCCCATGAGCCTCGCGTGCGTGCGGCTTTCAGGACATCCGGCGGCCGGCAGTCCGTCTCCATCTGGGCTCCTTTGGCTTGCCTCAGGCAATCCCGGGAGCTGCCTGGACTCAGCCAGAGCCCCAGCCGCCCCACCTGCCTCGCAGGTGCCCAGCCCTTATGCGCATGTCACACTGCAGCACAGATAGATGTGCCAAACAGGGCCTCTATCTTGTTCATATACTGTGGTGGATCTATGCGCAAGTCGACTGCTGGTGCATCGTGCTTCCACTTTTGGTTCTTGGGGAACATCCATATTCTTTCCATACCGGCTCTACCCGCCCATTCCTACTCACCGTGGAAGTTCCCTTTATCCCCATTTTTCTCCAGCATTAGTTGTTGACGGACATTTGGTGAGGTGTCGGACTCATGTAGTCGAGATCTCCCTTGGGTTGGAGTTGAGCCTCTCCAGTCGGTAGTGATGTCGGGCAGATGACCTTTTGGAAATGCGGATGCAATGTGTCACCTCCTGCTCCAACGGCTCTCATTTTCCCAGCATGTGAAGATACGACCACTTCCTATTCCAGGCTTGCTCCTCCATTCTTCTCGTGTCTTTTTCCTGAATGCCCTCTGCACTCTTTGGCTTCCATCCCTTAGGGCATTTTCGTTTCTGGGTGTCTCTGTGTCCTGGTCATGGCCTTCCAGATGCCACCACCTGGGTTCTTCATGCATCTCAACCTGGTTTACCTGAGTTCAACCTATCGGACCTCAACAGAGGCTGGTGCCTCTGGAAAGCCTTCCCTGACACCCAGGTTTTGTGGTGAGGAAGGCCCTCTATAGGTTCTCAAAGGATCTGCCTGTGATGTATCATTAGAGTGCGTCTCAGTAAGCAGGAACTCTGTGTCTTCTTCTCTCCACGCGTTCCTTCCATCAACATTACATCCTCTGCTCATCGTGGGTGCTCAGTATTTATATTAGTGTGTGAAAGACAGAAAAGCTCTTGGAAAACCTCAAAGGGGTCATGGCGCAAACACTTTTGATCTCTGTGTATATTTGTGAGTCAATTCTTTCCTTTCCTGTGGTGTATTTTTTTATATTAGAGGCACAATCTAAGGCATGAAGACATATCCATACATAGAGTTCTTGCTTTCCAAGGAACTCATTGCAGCGAATTCTACAAGTTAGGGCTTTCAGGCTCTAGAAGCATGTGAACGTTCAGTATGCTCATTTTCATTTCAAAGAAAGATCGTTCCCAGCTTCCATAGCAAAGGTGAGACCTTCCAGCGTTGAGTCAATACTTATACATGACCATTTCAGGCAAGTCTTGTAGCATTCCTTCTGAGTGTGTGGCTCTTGCAGAAATGTGAAGATCTTCCATCGTCCTCAGACTTTAGTGTGTTTGCAATCATCCAGCTTCAGGTCAGAGTTCCAGACCACCACCACACACACGATCAGTAGCCAACAGGTGGATTCAGAACCGTGTTCACGCATTACCCCTTGATATTGTTGCTGCACACTCAATGATGGGCAGGGCCTGGATGTCCACTGGGTCTCATGTGGAATGGAAAGAAGGGCTTCCCCCCACCACTACACCCCACCGTTGACAGCCTTGTTACTAAGCGATCCTCGAAACAGAATCAGACAAACCAGAGAAGCAGATGATAGTCCTTGAGATGAGAGAACTAAGCAGCTGGTTGAGATGCTCTAAGGGAAGGTGCCTGCATCACCTCTGCTCCTTTCTTCCTGGACACCTTAGGGCTTAAATCGTGGAGATTTGAAGAAAGTGCACAAGAAGTCATATGTTGAATCAAGATTTTGTTAACCATCTTCAAAGGGAAGAGCTGCTTTCACTGTACATGTTTTTTCAAAACTGCCCAATGCTAATTTAGGTTTTCTTTGCTTGTTTGCTAGTCTATTGTAAAAAATTAACGAATTATATAAGATTCAGATAATAAAAAGGACAGCTTTTGCTTGAAATTCACCTTTCTATTTAGTAGAATAATGTATTTCTATTCTTGTATTTTTGCTTCAGAATTATAATGTTCTGCCTTGTATGGTAGTGTATTTTATTTAGGAGATTGAGGTTTGATTCCTGGTCGGGAAGATCCCTGGGAGAAGGGAAATGGCAACCTCCCAGTATCCCGCCTGGGAAATGCTAATGGAGAGAGGAGCCTGATGGCCGCGAGTCCGCGTTGTATTAGTTATCAAACCCAGGCAACCACAGAACACGGGTACGCAAAGACCGCCACACTCAAGTGTGTGTGTGTGTGTGTGTGTGTGTGTGTGTGTGTGTATCTCCTCTTGCAAATCTTAAGTCTGTCTCGGAATCTTCCATGTATTTCTGCCTCTGTCTCCTGACAGCCAACCTTGGCTTCATTCGTCTGGCCCAGCCTCTCCCAAGCGCTCTGGCTCTGCTGAAGGCTTGCATGAGCCAGCTGTCTCCCTTAGGCTGATGGGTCGTCTGTGGTGTCTGTGTGTCTGTCTGTGTGCCTGCTTGTAGCTTGTCTGCTCTCTCAGGTGAGAGCTTGGCGTGGTCAAGGGGGCCTGTTAGTGCGAGGGAGGGCTGAGCTCGGTCGACCAGCGCCTCCCTGGCTCTGGTGAGTTTGGGCACGGACAGGTGCAGAACAGGATTAGCGCTCAAGTTCGCTGCGCCCCTAGGCCCACAGGAAGTTCCAGAGGCCCTGGGCGCTGGGGTTGAGCGGCGCCGGGCCGACACCTCGGGGCGGGCCTGAGCAGCGAATGGGATCGGCGGAGGCCCAGCTCAGCCAAAGCGCGACGCCGGTTCTGGAGTGGCGCGGCGTGGGAAACGCCGAGACCTCACACCCCTCAGCCCCCCAGGCGGCGCGCGCCTGCGCCGCGCCCTCGGTCAGTATTAGGGGGTCTGGATGCCTCGGGCCCGGCCAGCCAAGGCGCTGCTGGTCTGGTGTGGCTGTGTTCGAGCGGGCGGCGTCAGCAGGCGTCGATGTGTCAGCGGGTCTTACGGCTCAGTAGAAACACGCCCCGGCGAAAGTGCGGCCCGTTAGCCAGACCTGCAGGGCAGAGAAGCGAAAGGAGGCGGCGCCAAGGCTGCGGGCGCCCAGCGCCAACCGCCTCCGGCTCTGGCCTATCAACCTGAAGCGCCCGATCTCGTCCTGATCTCGGAAAGCTAAGCAGGGTCGGGCCTGGTTAGAGTCCCGGATGGGAGACCACCTAGAGGTCCCGGGTGCTGAGGCTTTGCCTGCAGAAGAGTCGCTGGCCCCGCAGCGCGTCCGATTCTTGGATCCCCGGCAGCCCCAGCCCCTCCCGGGCGGCGGGAAGCTGGCCTGGCGGGGCGACTCCCGCTGCAGACCTGGGTTGCCTCGCGTGGCCGCGGCCTCCGCGTTCGCGGTGGCTCCAGGACTGACGACCGGCAGTCCGTCTCCATCACAGGCTCTTTGGCTTGGCCTCAGGTGATCAGGAGGCACGGACTCCAGCCAGAGCCCCGGCCTTTTACCTGCCTCGTGATGCCATCGCGCCTTCGCGTAATGCGCGCCGCGCCTGAATAGATGTGCCCCAAGCGGGGCATCTCTTATTCATATACGTGGGTGGATCCCTTGCTGGGAGCCGGACTGTTTTTGGACTCTGAGCTCGCCCCGCCCTTAGTTCCTTGGGAACCTCATCTTCTTTTCCTTTACGGCTCCCGCCCATTTACTACTCACCGTGGAGGAGGTTCCCTTTGCTCATCTTCTCAGCGCCAGTTTATTGACCAGACGCCATGATGGTAGCCGGACTCATATGAAGTGGTCCCTCGTGGAGTTTGGGTTAGGCCTCTCAATCATTAGTGATGTGGAGCAGATGACCTTCACCCAAATGCAGATGCAATGCTGTCACCCCCCCTGCTCAGCGGCTCTAAGTATTTTCCCAGCATATTGAAGTCTGACCACTTCCTTCAGGCTTGCTCCTCACGTTCTTCTCCTGATGTCTTTTTACCTGGAATGCCTCTGCACTCTTTGGCTTCCATCCCATAGGGCATTTTCGTTTCTTGAATGTCCTAAGTTTCCCTGGTCACATAGCCTTCCAAGATGCTATTTTCCCCGCCTGAAATTCTTCCTGCATCTCAACCCTGGTTTACCTAGGGTTCCAACCTATGGACCTCAACGAAATAGATGCCTCTGAAGCCTTCCTGACACACCCAGGTTTTGTGGTGAGGGAGGAGCCCGTCTATAGGTTCTCAAAGGATCTGCCTGTGATGTATCATTAGAGTCGTCTCAGTTGAAGCAGGAACTCTGTGTCTTCTTCTCTCCATGATCTATTCCACAAGACTTTTTCCTTACATGCCTCCTAGCTCATCGTGGTGCTCAGTATTTACTTAGTGTGTGAGAAGGCAGAAGCTCTTGGAAGCCTCAGGGTCCCTTGGCTCGGCACTTTTGATCTCTGTGTATATTTGGCGAGTCAATTGCCCTTTCCTGGGTTGATGTATTACACTATATTCGAGGCTACAATCTAAGGCATGAAGACATATCCATACATAGAGTTCTTGCTTTCAAGGAACTCATTTTGTAGATCTACAAGTTAGGGCTTTCAAAAAGGCTCTAGAAGCATGTGAACTTTCAGTATACTCCATTTTCATTTCAAAGAAAGATCGTTTGACTTCCATTGCAAGGTGGAACCTTCAACGTTAGGTCAATACTTACACCTTGACCATTTCAGAGGCAAGTCTTGTGGTTCCTTCTGGAGGTGTGTGGCTCTTGCAGAAATGTGAAGATCTTCCATCGTCCTCAGACTTTGGTGTCATTGCAATCATCCAAGCTTCCAGGTCCAGGTTCCAGACCACCACACACAGTCAGTAGCCAACAGAGTGGATTCCAGGAATACGTGTTCACACCCGCATTACCGTTGATATTGTTGCTGCACACTCGGCTCTGCAGTGAGCAGGGCTCGGATTATCCACTGGGTCTCATGTGGAATGGAAGGGCTCCCCCACATACACCCCCACCCCACTGTTGACAGCCTTGTGATGAGAAAGCGGTCCGAAACAAGAATCAGACAAACCAGAAGCGGAATGATAGTCAGAGATGGAAGGAACTAAGCAGCTGGTTGTGATGTACCAAAGGGAAGGTTGCTCTTTTGTCTGCCCCTCCTCTTCTTCCTGGGTAAGGTTTTGTCATGGAGTTTGAGAAAGAAAGTGCACAAAGTCATATGTGTTGAATCAAGATTTTGCATTAACATCTCAAAAAAGGAAGAAGCTTCACCTGCATGTTCTTTCAAAACCCAAATCAATTGCTTCTTTTCAATTCTGAGGTTTCTCTCTTGCACCTTATTCAGTTAGTATAACAGTAAATCCATAAAACTACATAAGATTCAAAGATACCAACAAGGACAGCTTCTGTTTTGGAAATCATCTTTCCATTTAGTAGAACACAGAACCTATTCTTTGTATTTGCCTAGGAATTAACAATGTCCTGATTTCAGATGGCAAAACATCCTTTAGA
>NW_027219389.1:0-6788 GCF_027580195.1 Bos mutus
AGTCTCTCCAACACCACAGTTCAAAAGCATCAATTCTTCGGTGCTCAGCCTTCTTCACAGTCCAACTTCACATCCATACATGACCACTGAAAACCATAGCCTTGACTAGACGGACTTTGTTGGCAAAGTAATGTCTCTGCTTTTGAATATGCTATCTAGGTTGGTCATAACTTTCCTTCCAAGGAGTAAGCTGTCTTTTAATTTCATGGCTGCAGTCACCATCTGCAGTGATTTTGGAGCCCAAAAAAATAAAGTCTGACACTGTTTCCACTGTTTCCCATCTATTTCCTATGAAGTGATTCTCCCGGCAATCTTGATTCCAGCTTGTGTTTCTTCCAGTCCAGCGTTTCCACATGATGTACTCTGCATATAAGTTAAATAAGCAGGGTGATAATATACAGCCTTGACTTATTCCTTTTCCTATTAAGAGTTGCAAAGTAGGGATGTTCTAAGCTCTTTGTTTAATGCTGAAATATAGTGTTTATAGGGAGAGTAGGGAAAAATCATTTTCTGTTTTAAAACCTGTTTTAAAAATGGGGGAATTAGTTCTCTCAGTGAGGAGAGGGGCTAGTGAGTTTTCATAGTTGTTTATTTGGTTTGGTTTTGTGAATGTCAGTTTGAGCTCATAGATTTGGGCATTTCTGATCTGTTTCAGTCCATTTTATTTGTTATGCTTGTGTCAACCTTTGGCCATATTTGGGCAGTGAGAGTATATCAGGTTGGGTTCTAAGTCTTTGCACATACTCTAGAAGTCTTAGCTAGTTTTTTGTTTGTTTGTTTTGTTTTGTTTTTAATGTCTTTTTGTTTGTTTGTTTTGGTTTTGGTTTTTGGTGTGACAGGATGTTTCTAATTCATTTTGTACAGCATTTGCTCAGCCCTGAATCATCCATTTCTCCAAGCAGCCCTGTCTTCTTTTAGTGTAAAATGGTATTTAAAGACTATAGTCTGGATGCTAGAGGGGCTTATTGCTCTTGAATTTATTGTTTCTTGGCTTTTTTTCATTAGACCAAGTTAGAATACATTTTAAGGTAAACAAATATGTTTATATGAGTGTTTCAATCCAAATCAGATACAGGACATTAATGTTTTTACTTCATCTTATTGTGCTTACATCTGTATCTCTTTTCTCCCATCATCTATTCTCTTTGTCCCATGTCTAAGCTTCAGTTCTCAGTGATATAAGCATAATTATTCATTTGTTTTACCTTATAATGTGACTTCTGAAAACATAATAAGATTTATTTTTGGCAGTTCATACTAACTTCACGTGGTGTATCATGCAGAGAATGTGTTTTCAAATTGTTTTGTTTAAAACCACTTTTTTTTTTTTTTTTTTATTTTTCATTTTGTTAATGTGGTGTATTACATTGATTGATTTGTGGATATTGAAGAATCCTTGCATCCTTGGGATAAAGCCCACTTGGTCATGGTGTATGATCTTTTTAATGTGTTGTTGGATTCTGATTGCTAGAATTTTGTTAGGATTTTTGCATCTATGTTCATCAGTGATATTGGCCTGTAGTTTTCTTTTTTTGGGATCTTTGTCAGGTTTTTGGTATTAGGGTGATGGTGGCCTCATAGAATGAGTTTGGAAGTTTACCTTCCTCTGCAATTTTTGACGAGTTTAGCAGGATAGGTGTTAGCTGTTCTCTAAATTTTTGGTAGAATTCAGCTGTGAAGCCGTCTGGACCTGGGCTTTTGTTTGCTGGAAGATTCTTGATTCCAGTTTCAATTTCCGTGCTTGTGATGGGTCTGTTAAGGTTTTCTATTTCTTCCTGGTCCAGTTTTGGAAGTTGTACTTTTCTAAGAATTTGTCCATTTTCCAAGTTGTCCATTTTATTGGCATATAATTGTTGATAGTAGTCTCTTATGATCCTTTGTATTTGTGTTGTCTGTTGTGATCTCTCCATTTTCATTTCTAATTTTATTGATTTGATTTTTTTCCCTTTGTTTCTTGATGAGTCTGGCTAATGGTTTGTCAATTTTATTTATCCTTTCAAAGAACCAGCTTTTTGGTTTTGTTGATTTTGCTATGGTCTCTTTTGTTTCTTATGCATTTATTTCTGCTCTCATTTTTAAGATTTCTTTCCTCCTACTAACCCTGGGATTCTTCATTTCTTCCTTTTCTAGTTGCTTTAGGTGTAGAGTTAGGTTATTTATTTGACTTTTTCTTGTTTCTGAGGTGTGCCTGTATTGCTATGAACTTTCCCCTTAGGACTGCTTTTACCGTGTCCCACAGGTTTGGGTTGTTGTGTTTTCATTTTCATTCGTTTCTATGCAAATTTTGATTTATTTTTTGATTTCTTCTGTGATTTGTTGGTTATTCAGCAGCGTGTTGTTCAGCCTCCATATGTTGGAATTTTTAATAGTTTTCTCCTGTAATTGAGATCTAATCTTACTGCATTGTGGTCAGAAAAGATGCTTGGAATGATTTCTATTTTTTTGAATTTACCAAGACTAGCTTTATGGCCCAGGATGTGATCTATCCTGGAGAAGGTTCCATGCGCGCTTGAGAAAAAGGTGAAATTCATTGTTTTGGGATGAAAATGTCCTATAGCTATCAATTAGGTCTAACTGGTCTATTGTATCATTTAAAGTTTGTGTTTCCTTGTTAATTTTCTGTTTAGTTGATCTATCCATAGGTGTGAGTGGGGTATTAAAGTCTCCCACTATTATTGTGTTATTGTTAATTTCTCCTTTCATACTTGTTAGCATTTGTCTTACATACTGTGGTGCTCCCATGTTGGTGCATATATATTTATAATTGTTATATCTTCTTCTTGGATTGATCCTTTGATCATTATGTAGTGACTTTCTTTGTCTCTTTTCACAGCCTTTGTTTTAAAGTCTAATTTATCTGATATGAGTATTGTGACTCCTGCTTTCTTTTGGTCCCTATTTGCATGGAAAATCTTTTTCCAGCCCTTCACTTTCAGTCTGTATGTGTCCCCTGTTTTGAGGTGGGTCTCTTGTAGACAACATATGTAGGGTCTTGTTTTTGTATCCATTCAGCCAGTCTTTGTCTTTTGATTGGGGCATTCAACCCATTTACGTTTAAGGTAATTACTGATAAGTATGATCCTGTTGCCATTTACTTTATTGTTTTGGGTTGAGTTTATACACCATTTTTGTGTTTCCTGTCTAGAGAATATCCTTTAGTATTTGTTGGAGAGCTGGTTTGGTGGTGCAGAATTCTCTCAGCTTTTGCTTGTCTGAAAGCTTTTGATTTCTCCTTCATACTTGAATGAGATCCTTGCTGGGTACAATAATCTGGGCTGTAGGTTATTTTCTTTCATCATTTAAGTATGTCTTGCCATTCCCTCCTGGCTTGAAGAGTTTCTATTGAAAGATCAGCTGTTATCCTTATGGGAATTCCTTTGTGTGTTATTTGTTGTTTTTTCCTTGCTGCTTTTAATATTTGTTCTTTGTGTTTGATCTTTGTTAATTTGATTAATATGTGTCTTGGGGTGTTTCTCCTTGGGTTTTATCCTGTTTGGGACTCTCTGGGTTTCTTGGACTTGGGTGATTATTTCCTTCCCCATTTTAGGAAGTTTTCAACTATTATCTCCTCAAGTATTTTCTCATAGTCTTTCTTTTTGTCTTCTTCTTCTGGAACCCTATGATTCGAATGTTGTAGCGTTTAATATTGTCCTGGAGGTCTCTGAGATTGTCCTCATTTCTTTTAATTTGTTTTTCTTTTTATCCTCTCTGATTCATTTATTTCTACCATTCTATCTTCTAATTCACTAATCCTATCTTCTGCCTCTGTTATTCTACTATTTGTTGCCTCCAGAGTGTTTTTAATTTCATTTATTGCATTATTCATTATATATTGACTCTTTTTATTTCTTCTAGGTCCTTGTTAAACCTTTCTTGCATCTTCTCAATCCTTGTCTCAGGCTATTTATCTGTGATTCATTTTAATTTCAAGATTTTGGATCAATTTCACTATCATTATTTGGAATTCTTTATCAGGTAGATTCCCTATCTCTTCCTCTTTTGTTTGGTTTGGTGAGCATTTATCCTGTTCCTTTATCTGCTGGGTATTCCTCTGTCTCTTCATCTTGTTTAAATTGCTGAGTTTGGGAGTCCTTTCTGTATTCTGGCAGTTTGTGGAGTTCTCTTTATTGTGGCGTTTTTCCTCGCTGTGTGTGGGTTTGTACAGGTGGCTTGTCAAGGTTTCCTGGTTAGGGAAGCTTGTGTTGGTGTTCTGGTGGGTGGAGCTGTATTTCTTCTCTTTGTTCAGTCACGCTGTGGGAGGGAGGGAGGGATGCTGCAAACAAATGACACTGGCGTGTGCCCGCAGTGCCTCAGCCACACTGGGTCTGCCCACTCACACGCGCGTGTAGCCTCCTGCCCACACTGCTTGGGCTCTAGGTTGTTCCGCCGGGAACAATCCGAGGCTGGCCCTGGGTTGCATGCACCTCCCAGGTCCAAGCCGCTCAGGTTCAGGCACTCAGGTAGTCCTCAGAGGCGCAGACTCAGTTGGGCCTGCGTTTTGTGCTCTTTCCAGTTCCGAGCAGCTCAGGTGATGAGGTGTTTGGCGAGTGCCAATGCTGCGACTTATCGCCTCCCGCCCACTCTGGTTATCTGGGTGTAAAACCGGCGCACCTTCTCAGGCAGATGTTGACCGCCCAGACCCCCAATAAATTTTAGTTAGCAAAGAAGCCAGTTTTATAGATAATGTCTCTGGGGCTGCGATTGCCCCCTCCGGCTCTGGCTGCCTGTCACCGGAGGGGAAGGTTTGCAGCCGGCTATCTCTGTTCAGTTCTTTGTTCCGTAATGCTGGCTGGCGGTGTCTTAGTTAGGGCTGGCTTTTCGCATGGTAGATATCCCACAGTCTGGTTTGCTAGCCCAAATTATTTCGCTCAGATAGTGCTCAGGGTATTCAGGCCAGACTCCACTCTCAGCGATGCAGCCCACGCCGCGCCTCCTGCCCAGCCCGTTTGCTAATGGCGGATGCAGGCGCCTGCGCTGCTTTCTCCGCTGGGGGAGTTACGTAGGGCCTCGCAATCTGCGAGTTTTAATTATTTATTTTTTTCTCCCTGTTATGTTACCTCTGTGCTTCCAAAGCTCGGCACAGATTCGCAGTGAGAAGGTTTCCTGAGTGTTTGGAAACTTCTCTCTTTTAAGATTCTTCCCGGATGGAACTCTGTCCCTCCCTCTTTTGTCTCTTTTTTTTTTGTTTTTAATATTTTTCCTACCTCCTTTCAAAGAGTTGGGTTGCTTTTCTGGGTGCCTGATGTCCCCTGCCGGCATTCAGTTGTTTTGTGGAATTTACTCGACGTTTAAATGCTCTTTGATGATTTGTGGGGAGAAAGTGTTTTCCCGTCCTACTCTCTCCGCCATCTTGGCGCCTCCTCTTAAAACCACTTTTTGATAGTTCTTTTCTGTATGTCTCTTTGAACCAACAGGATGGGTAGATATTTAGGTACTTTTATTTAAATTTACTTGAAATCTTAGGAATTGCTGTTTAAACAAATAGTTCTTTTATAATTATAATTCTGTATAATGTTTTCATCAGAGAAGGCAATGGCACCCCACTCCAGTACTCTTGCCTGAAAATCCCATGGATGGAGGAGCCTGGAGGGCTGCAGTCCATGGGTCGCTGAGGGTCGGACACAACTGAGCTACTTCACTTTCACTTTCATGCATTGATAAGGAAATGGCAACCCACTCCAGTGTTCTTGCCTGGAGAATCCCAGGGACGGGGGGAGCCTGTTGGGCTGCCGTCTGGGGTCGCACAGAGTGGGACACGACTGAAGTGACTTAGCATAGCATAGCGTAGCATAATGTTTTCATGATTCCAAAATCAAGACAAGGCTACTTTTTAAAGAAGGCTGATATCCTTGTTAGCTCTATTCTAATTCTCCTTCTCCTTTTAGAGATAACTCTCAGCTAATTTTGACTCACCTTTTTATTAATGTGTTTTTTAATTTTTAAATTATTATTATTATTTTTACTTTACAATATTGTATTGGTTTTGCCATACATCAACATGCATCTGCCATGGGTGTACATGTGTTCCCCATCCTGAACCCCTCCCACCTTCCTCCTCATACCATCCTCTAGGTCATCCCAGTGCACCAGCCCCAAGATTCCTGTATCCTGTGTCGAACCTGGACTGGCGATTCGTTTTCTTATATGATATTACACATGTTATAATGCCATTCTCCCAAATCATCCCCTCCTATAGTTTTATCTGAAATTTTAGTTTTCCTACTGTGCAGAATAAAAATTTTCAATTTCAATACTGTAATCTCTGGACTTGGGTTTATATGATTTTTCTGGAAGCATGAAATGTGTCATGGGACTCTGGTTAAAACTCTTTGTGATTAGTGTAACTCCTTCATGCCAAGACAGTGCAAGAGTGGAGGTTAGCAGATGCTTACATGGGTTAGTTTCTGCATCTAGACTCTCCCAGGAGAGGAATCTTCAGGCTCCACCCTAATCAGTTGAACCTAAACCAGTTTCTGAAGGCTGGACCTCAGGCATCAGAGTGCCCTTATGCCCACCAGGCGATGCTAGGGGGAGTCAGGATGAAGACAACTGTGTAAAAGATGAGTGAAGGCCAAGATATCTAGAATGCTGGTGGTTTATGATTTCGCAGATTCACTGCTTTTTCTCCTCATCTCTGGATTTTTTTCTCAACTCTACTTTTTAGAACTCCCCAGTCTAAAAAGATTAACTGCCTATTCAGTTTTTCCCACAAGTTTCACTTTTTTCGCTTGTATGTTTCACTCCAAGTGTTTTTTTCTTTTTGTTTTCTTCTATTTTTGTGTTTTTGT
>NW_027219390.1:0-6598 GCF_027580195.1 Bos mutus
GATCAGTGCGCGATCAGCCACGTGATCAGTGCATGATCAGTGCGTGATCAGTGCATGATCAGCCACGTGATCAGTGCATGATCAGCCTCGTGATCAGTGCATGATCAGCCCGTGATCAGTGCATGATCAGCACGTGATCAGTGCATGATCAGTGCATGATCAGCCCGTGATCAGTGCATGATCAGCCACGTGATCAGTGCATGATCAGTCACGTGATCAGTGCATGATCAGCCACGTGATCAGTGCATGATCAGGCACGTGATCAGTGCATGATCAGCCCGTGATCAGTGCATGATCAGCCACGTGATCAGTGCATGATCAGCCGCGTGATCAGTGCATGATCAGCCACGTGATCAGTGCATGATCAGCCACGTGATCAGTGCATGATCAGCCGCGTGATCAGTGCATGATCAGCCACGTGATCAGTGCATGATCAGCCACGTGATCAGTGCATGATCAGCCGCGTGATCAGTGCATGATCAGCCACGTGATCAGTGCATGATCAGCCCGTGATCAGTGCATGATCAGCCACGTGATCAGTGTGCATGATCAGGCGCGTGATCAGTGCATGATCAGCCACGTGATCAGTGCATGATCAGCCGCGTGATCAGTGCATGATCAGCCGCGTGATCAGTGCATGATCAGCCACGTGATCAGTGCATGATCAGCACGTGATCAGTGCATGATCAGCCACGTGATCAGTGCATGATCAGCCACGTGATCAGTATGATCGTGATCGCGTGATCAGTGCATGATCAGCCCGCGTGATCAGTGCATGATCAGCCGCGTGATCAGTGCATGATCAGCCACGTGATCAGTGCATGATCAGCCACGTGATCAGTGCATGATCAGCCACGTGATCAGTGCATGATCAGCCGCGTGATCAGTGCATGATCAGCCACGTGATCAGTGCATGATCAGCCGTGCGTGATCAGTGCATGATCAGCCGCGTGATCAGTGCATGATCAGCCACGTGATCAGTGCATGATCAGCCACGTGATCAGTGCATGATCAGCACGTGATCAGTGCATGATCAGCCACGTGATCAGTGCATGATCAGTCACGTGATCAGTGCATGATCAGCCGCGTGATCAGTGCATGATCAGCCACGTGATCAGTGCATGATCAGCCACGTGATCAGTGCATGATCAGCCACGTGATCAGTGCATGATCAGCCACGTGATCAGTGCATGATCAGCCGCGTGATCAGTGCATGATGATCGCGTGATCAGTGTGATCGTGATCAGTGCATGATCAGCCCGTGATCAGTGCATGATCAGCCGCGTGATCAGTGCATGATCAGTCGCGTGATCAGTGCATGATCAGTCCGCGTGATCAGTGCATGATCAGCCACGTGATCAGTGCATGATCAGCCACGTGATCAGTGCATGATCAGCCGCGTGATCAGTGCATGATCAGCCACGTGATCAGTGCATGATCAGCCGCGTGATCAGTGCATGATCAGCCGCGTGATCAGTGCATGATCAGCCACGTGATCAGTGCATGATCAGCCGCGTGATCAGTGCATGATCAGCCGCGTGATCAGTGCATGATCAGCCACGTGATCAGTGCATGATCAGCCGCGTGATCAGTGCATGATCAGCCCGCGTGATCAGTGCATGATCAGCCGCGTGATCAGTGCATGATCAGCCACGTGATCAGTGCATGATCAGTCGCGTGATCAGTGCATGATCAGTCCCGCGTGATCAGTGCATGATCAGCCACGTGATCAGTGCATGATCAGCCACGTGATCAGTGCATGATCAGCCGCGTGATCAGTGCATGATGCCACGTGATCAGCCACGTGATCAGTGCATGATCAGCCACGTGATCAGTGCATGATCAGCCACGTGATCAGTGCATGATCAGCCGCGTGATCAGTGCATGATCAGCCACGTGATCAGTGCATGATCAGTCGCGTGATCAGTGCATGATCAGCCACGTGATCAGTGCATGATCAGCCACGTGATCAGTGTGCATGATCAGCCGCGTGATCAGTGCATGATCAGCCACGTGATCAGTGCATGATCAGCCGCGTGATCAGTGCATGATCAGGCCGTGATCAGTGCATGATCAGTCGCGTGATCAGTGCATGATCAGCCACGTGATCAGTGCATGATCAGCCGTGATCAGTGCATGAGTGCGTGATGAGTCAGTCGCGTGATCAGTGCATGATCAGTCACGTGATCAGTGCATGATCAGCCACGTGATCAGTGCATGATCAGCCACGTGATCAGTGCATGATCAGCCACGTGATCAGTGCATGATCAGCCGCGTGATCAGTGCATGATCAGCCCCGTGATCAGTGCATGATCAGCCCGTGATCAGTGCATGATCAGCCACGTGATCGTGTGCATGATCAGTCGCGTGATCAGTGCATGATCAGCTTCGTGATCAGTGCATGATCAGCCACGTGATCAGTGCATGATCAGGCACGTGATCAGTGCATGATCAGCCCGTGATCAGTGCATGATCAGCCGTGATCGTGATCAGTGCGTGATCAGATCATCGTGATCAGTGCATGATCAGCCGCGTGATCAGTGCATGATCAGTGCACGTGATCAGTGCATGATCAGCCGCGTGATCAGTGCATGATCAGTCGCGTGATCAGTGCATGATCAGCCGCGTGATCAGTGCATGATCAGCCACGTGATCAGTGCATGATCAGCCACGTGATCAGTGCATGATCAGCCCGTGATCAGTGTGATCAGTGCATGATCAGTCACGTGATCAGTGCATGATCAGCCGCGTGATCAGTGCATGATCAGCCGCGTGATCAGTGCATGATCAGCCGCGTGATCAGTGCATGATCAGCCGCGTGATCAGTGCATGATCAGTCACGTGATCAGTGCATGATCAGGCACGTGATCAGTGTGCATGATCAGCCACGTGATCAGTGCATGATCAGCCACGTGATCAGTGCATGATCAGCCACGTGATCAGTGCATGATCAGTCGCGTGATCAGTCAGTGATCATGTGATCAGTGCATGATCAGCCGCGTGATCAGTGCATGATCAGTGCATGTGATCAGTGATCAGTGCATCAGCCGCGTGATCAGTGCATGATCAGCCGCGTGATCAGTGCATGATCAGCCACGTGATCAGTGCATGATCAGCCACGTGATCAGTGCATGATCAGCCCGTGATCAGTGCATGATCAGTCACGTGATCAGTGCATGATCAGCCGCGTGATCAGTGCATGATCAGCCACGTGATCAGTGCATGATCAGCCGCGTGATCAGTGCATGATCAGCCGCGTGATCAGTGCATGATCAGCCCGCGTGATCAGTGCATGATCAGCCACGTGATCAGTGCATGATCAGCCACGTGATCAGTGCATGATCAGTCGCGTGATCAGTGCATGATCAGTCGCGTGATCAGTGCATGATCAGATCAGGTGATCAGTGCATGATCAGCCACGTGATCAGTGCATGATCAGTCACGTGATCAGTGTGCATGATCAGCCACGTGATCAGTGCAGTCAGCCATGTGATCAGTGCATGATCAGCCCGTGATCAGTGCATGATCAGCCGCGTGATCAGTGCATGATCAGCCCGCGTGATCAGTGCATGATCAGTCGCGTGATCAGTGCATGATCAGCCGCGTGATCAGTGCATGATCAGCCACGTGATCAGTGCATGATCAGCCACGTGATCAGTGCATGATCAGCCACGTGATCAGTGTGCATGATCAGCCGTGATCAGTGCATGATCAGCCGCGTGATCAGTGCATGATCAGCCACGTGATCAGTGCATGATCAGCCCGTGATCAGTGCATGATCAGCCACGTGATCAGTGCATGATCAGCCACGTGATCAGTGCATGATCAGTCCGTGATCAGTGCATGATCAGCCACGTGATCAGTGCATGATCAGCCGCGTGATCAGTGCATGATCATCATCAGTGCGTGATCAGTGCATGATCAGCCGCGTGATCAGTGCATGATCAGCCACGTGATCAGTGCATGATCAGCCGCGTGATCAGTGCATGATCACGTGATCAGTGCGTGATCAGTGTCGTGCATGATCAGCCGCGTGATCAGTGCATGATCAGCCGCGTGATCAGTGCATGATCAGCCACGTGATCAGTGCATGATCAGCCACGTGATCAGTGCATGATCAGTCGCGTGATCAGTGCATGATCAGCCACGTGATCAGTGCATGATCAGCCACGTGATCAGTGCATGATCAGTCACGTGATCAGTGCATGATCAGGCCGTGATCAGTGCATGATCAGCCACGTGATCAGTGCATGATCAGCCACGTGATCAGTGCATGATCAGTCGCGTGATCAGTGCATGATCAGCCGCGTGATCAGTGCATGATCAGCCACGTGATCAGTGCATGATCAGCCACGTGATCAGTGCATGATCAGTCGCGTGATCAGTGCATGATCAGCCGTGATCAGTGCATGATCAGCCACGTGATCAGTGCATGATCAGCCGCGTGATCAGTGCATGATCAGCCACGTGATCAGTGCATGATCAGTCGCGTGATCAGTGCATGATCAGCCACGTGATCAGTGCATGATCAGCCACGTGATCAGTGCATGATCAGTCGCGTGATCAGTGCATGATCAGCACGTGATCAGTGCATGATCAGTGCATGATCGCGTGATCAGTGCATGATCAGCCGCGTGATCAGTGTGCATGATCAGCCGCGTGATCAGTGCATGATCAGGCCGTGATCAGTGCATGATCAGTCGCGTGATCAGTGCATGATCAGCCGCCGTGATCAGTGCATGATCAGCCGCGTGATCAGTGCATGATCAGCCGCGTGATCAGTGCATGATCAGCCACGTGATCAGTGCATGATCAGTCGCGTGATCAGTGCATGATCAGCCCGTGATCAGTGCATGATCAGCCACGTGATCAGTGCATGATCAGCCGCGTGATCAGTGCATGATCAGCCACGTGATCAGTGCATGATCAGCCACGTGATCAGTGCATGATCAGCCACGTGATCAGTGCATGATCAGCCATGTGATCAGTGCATGATCAGCCACGTGATCAGTCATGCCAGCCGCGTGATCAGTGCATGATCAGCCACGTGATCAGTGCATGATCAGCCGCGTGATCAGTGCATGATCAGCCACGTGATCAGTGCATGATCAGCCCGTGATCAGTGCATGATCAGCCCGCGTGATCAGTGCATGATCAGCCACGTGATCAGTGCATGATCAGCCACGTGATCAGTGCATGATCAGCCACGTGATCAGTGCATGATCAGTCGCGTGATCAGTGCATGATCAGCCACGTGATCAGTGCATGATCAGTCCGTGATCAGTGCATGATCAGTCACGTGATCAGTGCATGATCAGCCACGTGATCAGTGCATGATCAGCCACGTGATCAGTGCATGATCAGCCCGTGATCAGTGCATGATCAGCCGCGTGATCAGTGCATGATCAGCCACGTGATCAGTGCATGATCAGTCGCGTGATCAGTGTGCGTCGTCAGTGCGTGATCAGTGCATGTGATCAGTGCATGATCGCCGCGTGATCAGTGCATGATGCCCGTGATCAGTGCATGATCAGTGCCACGTGATCAGTGCATGATCAGTCGTGATCAGTGCATGATCAGTCGCGTGATCAGTGCATGATCAGCCACGTGATCAGTGCATGATCAGCCACGTGATCAGTGCATGCATGATCAGCCACGTGATCAGTGCATGATCAGCCACGTGATCAGTGCATGATCAGCCGCGTGATCAGTGCATGATCAGCCACGTGATCAGTGCATGATCAGCCACGTGATCAGTGCATGATCAGTCACGTGATCAGTGCATGATCAGCCACGTGATCAGTGCATGATCAGCCGCGTGATCAGTGCATGATCAGCCCGTGTCAGTGCATGATCAGTCACGTGATCAGTGCATGATCAGTCACGTGATCAGTGCATGATCAGCCGCGTGATCAGTGCATGTGATCGCGTGATCAGTGCATGATCAGCCGCGTGATCAGTGCATGATCAGCCGCGTGATCAGTGCATGATCAGCCGCGTGATCGGTGTATGATCAGCCACGTGATCAGTGCATGATCAGCCACGTGATCAGTGCATGATCAGCCACGTGATCAGTGCATGATCATCGTGATCACGTGATCGGTGATATGATCATGTCAGCCGCGTGATCAGTGCATGATCAGGCGCGTGATCAGTGCATTATCAGTAACGTGATCAGTGCATGATCAGATCACGCGTGATCAGTGCATGATCAGCCACGTGATCAGTGCATGATCAGCCGCGTGATCAGTGCATGATCAGCCACGTGATCAGTGCATGATCAGCCACGTGATCAGTGCATGATCAGTCACGTGATCAGTGCATGATCAGCCCGTGATCAGTGCATGATCAGCCACGTGATCAGTGCATGATCAGGCCCGTGATCAGCGTGATCAGTGCATGATCAGCCGCGTGATCAGTGCATGATCACGTCGCGTGATCAGTGCATGATCAGCCGCGTGATCAGTGCATGATCAGCCACGTGATCAGTGCATGATCAGCTCACGTGATCAGTGCATGATCAGCCGCGTGATCAGTGCATGATCAGCCCGTGATCACTGTATGATAGTGAATGATCAGTCGCGTGATCAGTGCATGG
>NW_027219391.1:0-11428 GCF_027580195.1 Bos mutus
TTCTGCCTGGTCACCTGCTTGATTGTGCCCGTTGAGCAGCATAATTCATCACTGCTGAGCTCCATGCTTATTGCCTGCTGATTGCGTGGTTCGTGTCTGCTCAGCTCTTTGAGTATTGCCTCCCAAGGTCCCTGTTCGGGCGCCACCTGCCGGGAACAGCCCCAGCTTATCCAGGGTATTGAAGGAGAGATGGCCTGGCGACAATTTATATACAAATCAGAGATGTCAAGAATCATAGTATGAGGATAGCTCAGTAGGAAATTTCGGTGGAAAAAAGAGACTGAGTAGCTTGGTTTACGTGGGAGACCAATCAAACTTCAAGACAGGAAGTTTGCACCATACGTGGGGCAGGCGCCCTCTCGAATAGCGGAAGGTGCCTCACCTAGACACCTTCTCGAGTGGGTCTTAGGAGTCCAGGCATAATTAGTAAGCGTGGTGGGTTTGGGCTCCAGATGGAGACTCAGCTGGAAGTTCAAGGGAAGAATGACAAGGAACTTTATGAATTGGAGTTGTAAGTTAAGTCTTTGACAGAGAGGCGAGATGGTGGTTGGGGACAGCGCCCAGTGAAATCAGAGGTGAGCACAAAGCAATACAGTACGCAGACTCTGGTTTTTTGGGAGATGCTCGAGAATATCGGGTGGACTCCTGAGGCTCGATCCTGCATTTGCGTATGTCGAGCCTCCTTCCTCATGACCTTTGTCCAGAGTGGAATGCCTAACGGGCTCCCGGCACATGATCAGTGCATGCTCAGTCACGATATCAGTGCATGATCAGCCACGTGATCACTGACTGCACAATCACGTGATCAGCGCCTATCAGTCACGTGATCACCGTATGATAAACGTGATCAGTGAGCGATCAGCAGCGTGATCACTGCATGGGCAGTCAGGTGGTCAGTTCCTGATCAGCCACGTGATCAGTGGGTGCACAGTCCCATGATCAGCGCCTGTCAGTCACTGATCACTGCCTGATAAACACGTGATCAGTGCATGATGAGCCACGTGATCAGCGCCCGATCAGCCACGTCATCAGTGCATGCGCAGTCACGGGATCAGTGCATGATAGCCACGTGATCAGTGCATGCTCAGTTCCGTGATCTGTACTTGATCTGCCACGTGATCAGTGCCTGCAGAGTCACGTGATCAGGGCCTGCTGAGCTGCGTGATTCCTGCCGGCTCATCTGCATGATAATTGCCAGCTAGCTGTGTGATTCCTGTGGGCTCATCTGCTTGACAATTGCCAGCTGAGCTGCGTGATTCGTGCCTGGTCACCTGCCTGATTGTGCCAGGTGAGCAGCATGATTTTCACTGCTGAGCTCCATGCTTGTGCCTGCTGACTGCGTGGTTCGGGTCTGCTCAGCTCTTTGAGTATTGCCTCCTGAGGTCCCTGTTGGGCGCCACCTGTCGGGACCAGCCCCAGCTGATCCAAGCTATTGAAGGAGGGAAGGCCTGGCGACTGTTTATATGCTCATCAGAGATATCAAGAATAATAGTATGAGGATAGCTCAGTAGGAAAATTCGGTGGAGAAAAAGAGACTGAGTAGCTGGTTTACCGGGAGACCAATAAAACTTCAAGACAAGAAGTTTGCACCACTTACGTGGGCCACAGGCGCCCTCTCGAACAGCGGAAGGTGCCTCACCCTAGACACCTTCTCGAGTGGGTCTTAGCAGCCCAGGCATAATTAGTAAGCGTGGTGAGTTCCGCGCTCCAGATGGAGACTCGGCTGGAAGTTACAGGGAAGAATGACAAGGAACTTTATGAATTGGAGCTGCAAGTTAACTCTTTGACAGAGAGAGCGAGATGGTGGTGGGGGAGAGCCCCCAGTGAAATCAGAGGTGAGAGCACAAAGTAATAAAGTAGGCAGACTCTGGTTTTTTCGGGGGGGAGATGCTCGAGAATATCCGGGTGGATTCCTGAGGCTCGATCCGCATTTGCGTATGCGGGCCTCCTTCCTCATGACCTTTGTCCAGAGTGGAATGCCTCAGCGGCTCCCGCACATGAGCCGTGCATGCTCAGTCATGATGTCAGTGCATGATCAGCCAGGTGATCACTGACTGCCCTGTCGCGTGATCAAAGCCTCTCGGTCACGTGATCACCGTATAATAAACACGTGATCAGTGAACGATCAGCCACGTGATCTCTGCATTCGCAGTCAGGTGGTCAGTTCCTGATCAGCCACGTGATCAGTGCGTGCAGAGTCCCATGATCAGCACCTGTCTGTCACTGATCACTGCTTGATAAACAGTTCATCAATGCTTGATGAGCCACGTGATCTGTGCCCGATCAGGCACGTCATCAGTGCTTGCGCAGTCACGTGATCAGTGCATGATAGCCACGTGATCAGTGCATGCTCAGTCACGTGATCTGTACTTGATCAGCCAGGTGATCAGTGCCTGCAGAGTCACGTGATCAGGGCCTGCTGAGCTGCGTGATTCCTGCCGGCTCATCTGCATGACAATTGCTAGCTGAGCTGCGTGATTCCTGCCTGGTGCCCTGCTTGATTATTGCCAGGTGAGCAGCACGATTGGTCACTGCTGAGCTCCACGCTTAGTGCCGGCTGATTGAGAGGTTCGCGTCTGCTCAGCTCTTTGAGTATTGCCTCCTGATGTCCCTGTTCAGGCGCCACCTCCTGGGGACCAGCCCCAGCTGATCCAGGGTATTGAAGAGAGAAGGCCTGGCGACTATTTATATGCTCATCAGAGATATCAAGAATAATAGTATGAGGATAGCTCAGTAGGAAATTTCGGTGGAGAAAAAGAGAAGTAGTAGCTTGGTTTACCGGAGACCAATAAAACTTCAAGACAAGAATTTTGCACCACTTACGTAGGCCGCAGGCGCCCTCTCGAATAGCGGAAGGTGCCTCACCCTAGACACCTCCTCGAGTGGGTCTTAGCAGCCCAGGCATAATTAGTAAGCGTGGTGGGTTCCGCGCTCCAGATGGAGACTCGGCTGGAAATTACAGGGAAGAATGACAAGGAACTTTATGAATTGGAGCTGTAAGTTAACTCTTTGACAGAGAGAGCGAGATGGTGGTGGGGGACAGCCCCCAGTGAAATCAGAGGTGAGAGCACAAAGCACTAAAATAGGCAGACTCTCGTTCTTTGGGGGGGGAGATGCTCGAGAATATCCGGGTGGACTCCTGAGGCTCAATCCCGCATTTGCGTATGCCGAGCCTCCTTCCTCATGACCTTTGTCCAGAGTGGCATGCCTCACCGTCTCCCGACACATGATCAGTGCATGCTCAGTCACGAAATCAGTGCCTGATCAGCCACGTGATCACTGACTGCCCCTGTCACGTGATCAGCGCCTCTCAGTCACGGGATCACCGTATGAAAAACATGTGATCAGTGAACGCTCAGCCACGTGATCACTGCATGTGCAGTCAGGTGGTCAATTCCTGATCAGCCACGTGATCATTGCGTGCACAGTCCCATGATCAGCGCCTGTCAGTCACTGATCACTGCCTGATAAACACGTGATCGGTGCATGATGAGCCACGTAATCAGTGCATGCTCAGTCACGTGATCTATACTTGATCAGCCACGTGATCAGTGCCTGCAGAGTCACGGGATCAGGGCCTGCTGATCTTCGTGATTCCTGCCGGCTCATCTGCATTACAATTGTCAGCTGAGCTTCGTGATTCCTGTCGGCTCATCTGCTTGACAATTGCCAGCTGAGCTGCGTGATTCCTGCCTGGTCACCTGCTTGATTGTGCCAGGTGAGCAGCATGATTCGTCACTGTTGAGCTTCATGCTTGTGCCTGCTGATTGCCTGGTTCGGGTCTGCTCAGCTCTTTGAGTATTGCCTCCTGAGGTCCCTGTTTGGGCGCCACCTGCTGGGGACAAGCCCCAGCTGATCCAGGGTATTGAAGGAGAGATGGCCTAGGGGACTATTTATATGCTCATCAGAGATACCAACAATAATAGTATGAGGATAGCTCAGTAGGAAAATTCGGTGGAGAAAAAGAGTGAGTAGCTTGGTTTTATGCAGGAGACCAATAAAACTTCAAGACAAGAAGTTTGCACCCTTACGTAGGCCACAGGCGCCATCTCGAATAGCAGAAGGTGCCTCACCTAGACACCTTCTCAGTGGGTCTTAGCAGCCCAGGCATAATTAGTAAGCGTGGTGTGTTCCACGCTCCAGATGGAGACTCGGCTGGAAGTTACAGGGAAGAATGACAAGGAACTTTAAGAATTGGAGCTGTAAGTTAACTCTTTGACAGAAGGCGAGATGGTGGTGGGGACAGCCCCAGTGAAATCAGAGGTGAGCACAAAGCAATAAAGTAGGCAGACTCTGGTTTTTTGGGGAGATGCTCGAGAATATCCGGGTGGACTCCTGAGGCTCAATCCGCATTTGCGTATGCGGGCCTCCTTCCTCATCACCTTTGTCCAGAGTGGAATGCCTCACCGGCTCGGCACATGATCAGTGCATGCGCGATCACGTGATCACTGCATGATAGCCACGTGATCAGTGCATGCTCAGTCACGTGATATGTGCTTGATCAGCCACGTGATCAGTGCCTGCAGAGTCACGTGATCAGGGCCTGCTGAGCTGCGTGATTCCTGCCTGGTCACCTGCTTGATTGTGCCAGTTGAGCCCCATGATTCGTCACTGCTGAGCTCCATGCTTATTGCCTGCTTATTGCGTGGTTCCTGACTGCTAATCTCTTTGATTGTGCCTCCTGAGGTCCCTGTTCGGTCGCCACCTGCGAAGATCAGCCCCAGTTGACCCACGGTATTGAAGAAGGAGAGATGGCCTGGCGACTATTTATATGCTCATCAGAGATATCAAGAATAAAATATGAGGATAACTCAGTAGGAAAATTCGGTGGAGAAAAGAGACTGTGTAGCTTGATTTACACAGGAGACCAATAATAATTCAAGACAAGAAGTTTGCACCACTTACGTAGGCCGAAGGCGCCGTCTAGAATGGCGGAAGGTGCCTCACCCTAGACAACTTCTCGAGTGGGTCTTAGCAGCCCAGGCATAATTAGTAAGCGTGGAGGGTTCCGAGCTCCAGATGGAGACTCAGCTGGAAATTAAAGGGAAGAATGACAAGGAACTTTATGAATTGGAGCTGTAAGTTATCTCTTTGACAGAGAGAGCGAGATGGTGGTGGGGGACAGCCCCCAGTGAAATCAGAGGGTGAGCACAAAGCAATAAAGTAGGCAGACTCTGGTTTTCTTGGGAGGGAGATGCTCGAGAATATCCGGATGGACTCCTGAGGCTCGATCCCGCATTTGCATATGCCGAGCCTCCTTCCTCCTGACCTTTGTCCAGAGTGGAATGCCTCACCGGCTCCTGGCACAAGGTCAGTGCATGCGCAGTCACGTGATCAGTGCATGATAGCCACGTGATCAGTGCGTGCACAGTCCCAGGATCAGCGCCTGTCAGTCACTGATCATTGCCTCATAAACACGTGATCAGTGCATGATTAGCCATGTGATCAGTGCCTGAACAGCCAGGTCATCAGTGCATGCGCAGTCACGTGATCAGTGCATGATAGCCACGTGATCAGTGCATGATCAATCACGTGATCTGTACTTGATCAGCCAGCTGATCAGTGCCTGCAGAGTCAGGTGACCAGGGCCTGCAGAGTTGCGTGATTCATGCCGGCTCATCTGCATGACAATTGCCAGCTGAGCTGCGTGATTCCTGTCGGCTCATCTGCTTGACAATTGCCAGCTGAGCTGCGTGATTCCTGCCTGGTCACCTGCTTGATTAGTGCCAGTTGAGCAGCATGATTCGTCACTGCTGAGCTCCGTTTTTAGTGCCTGCTGATTGCCTGGTTCGGGTCTGCTCAGCTCTTTAAGTATTGCCTCCTGAGTTCCTTGTTCGGGACCCACCTGCCGGGGACCAGCCACAGCTGATCCAGGGTATTCGAAGCATAGATGGCCTAGGCGACTATTTATATGCTCATCAGAGTTATCAAGAATAATAGTATGAGGATAGATCAGTAGGAAAATTCGGTGGAGAAAAGAGAATGAGTAGCTTGGTTTATGAGGGAGACCAATAAAACTTCAAGACAAGAAGTTTGCACCACTTAGGTAGGCCGCAGGCGCCCTCTCGAATAGCGGAAGGTGCCTCACCTAGACACCTCCTCAGTGGGTCTTAGCAGCCCAGGCATAATTAGTAAGCGTGGTGGGTTCCGCGCTCCAGATGGAGACTCGCCTGGAAATTACAGGGAAGAATGACATGGAACTTTATGAATTGGAGCTGTAAGTTAACTCTTTGACAGAGCGAGTGAGATGGTGGTGGGGGACAGCCCCCAGTGAAATCAGAGGTGAGAGCACAAAGCACTAAAATAGGCAGACTCTCGTTCTTTGGGGAGATGCTCGAGAATATCCGGGTGGACTCCTGAGGCTCGATCCCGCATTTGCGTATGCCGAGCCTCCTTCCTCATGACCTTTGTCCAGAGTGGCATGCCTCACCGTCTCCCGACACATGATCAGTGCATGCTCAGTCACGAAATCAGTGCATGATCAGCCTCGTGATAACTGACTGCCCCTTGTCACGTGATCAGCGCCTCTCAGTCACGGGATCACCGTATGATAAACACGTGATCAGTGAACGCTCAGCCACGTGATCACTGCATGTGCAGTGAGGTGGTCAATTCCTGATCAGCCACGTGATCATTGCGTGCACAGTCCCATGATCAGCGCCTGTCAGTCACTGATCACTGCCTGATAAACACGTGATCAGTGCATGATGAGCCACGTGATCAGTGCATGCTCAGTCACGTGATCTGTACTTGATCAGCCACGTGATCAGTGCCTGCAGAGTCACGGGATGAGGGCCTGCTGAGCTTCGTGATTCCTGCCGGCTCATCTGCATTACAATTGTCAGCTGAGCTGCGTGATTCCTGCCTGGTCACCTGCTTGATTGTGCCCGGTGAGCAGCATGATTATTGCCAGGTGATCACTGTTGAGCTTCATGCTTATTGCCTGCTGATTGCCTGGTTGGGTCTGCTCAGCTCTTTGAGTATTGCCTCCTGAGGTCCCTGTTTGGGCGCCACCTGCTGGGACAAGCCCAGCTGATACAGGGTATTCGAAGGAGAGATGGCCTAGGGGACTACTTATATGCTCATCAGAGATATCAAGAATAATAGTATGAGGATAGCTCAGTAGGAATATTCGGTGGAGAAAAAAGACTGAGTAGCTTGGTTCAGGCGATAGACCAATCAAACTTCAAGACAAGAAATTTGCACCACTTACGTAGGCCGCAGGCACCCTCTCGAATAGCGGAACGTGCTTCATCCTAGACACCTTCTCGAGTGGGTCTTAGCAGCCCTGGCATAATTAGGAAGCGTGGTGGGTTCCACGCTCCAGATGGAGACTCGGCTGGAAGGTACAGGGAAGAATGACAAGGAACTTTATGAATTGGAGCTGTAAGTTAACTCTTTGACAGAGAGAGCGAGATGGTGATGGGGGACAGTCCCCAGTGAAATCAGAGTTGAGAGCACAAAGCACTAAAGTAGGCAGACTCTGGTTTTTTTGGGGTGAGATGCTCGTGAATATCCGGGTGGATTCCTGAGGCTCGATCCCGCTTTTGCGAACGCCGGGCCTCCTTCCTCATGACGTTTGTCTAGAGTGGAATGCCTCAACGGCTCCCGACACATGATCAGTGCATGATCAGCCACGTGATTACTGACTGCCCCTGTCACGTGATCAGCGCCTCTCAGTCACATGATCACCGTATGATAAACACTTGATCAGTGAACGATCAGCCACATGATCACTGCATGCGCAGTCAGGTGGTCAGTTCCTGATCAGCCACGTGATCAGTGGGTGCACAGTCCCATGATCAGCGCCTGTCAGTCACTGATCACTGCCTGATAAACACGTGATCAGTGCATGATGAGCCACGTGATCAGTGCCCGATCAGCCACTTCATCAGTGCATGTGCAGTCACGTGATCAGTGCATGATAGCCAGGTGATCAGTGCATGCTCAGTCACGTGATCTGTACTTGATCAGCCACGTGATCAGTGCCTGCAGAGTCACGTGATCAGGGCCCGCTGAGCTGCTTGATTCCTGCCGGCTCATCTGCATGACAATTGCCAGCTGAGCTGTGTGATTCCTGTGGGCTCATCTGCTTGACAATTGCCAGCTGAGCTGCGTGATTCCTGCCTGGTCACCTGCCTGATTATTGCCAGGTGAGCAGCATGATTTTTCACTGCTGAGCTCCATGCTTATTCCCTGCTGACTGCGTGGTTCGGGTCTGCTCAGCTCTTTGAGTATTGCCTCCTGAGGTCCCTGTTCAGGCGCCACCTGTCAGGGACCAGCCCCAGCTGATCCAAGCTATTCGAAGGAGGAAGTCCTAGGCGACTGTTTATATGCTCATCAGAGATATCAAGAATAATAGTATGAGGATAGCTCAGTAGGAAAATTCGGTGGAGAAAAGAGACTGAGTAGCTGGTTTACCCGGAGACCAATAAAACTTCAAGACAAAAGTTTGCACCACTTACGTGGGCATGGCGCCTCTCGAATAAGCGGAAGGTGCCTCACCTAGACACCTTCTCAGTGGGTCTTAGCAGCCCAGGCATAATTAGTAAGCATGGTGAGTTCAGCGCTCCAGATGGAGACTCGGCAGGAAGTTACAGGGAAGAATGACAAGGAACTTTATGAATTGGAGCTGCAAGTTAACTCTTTGACAGAAGGCGAGATGGTTGTGGGGACAGCCCCAGTGAAATCAGAGGTGAGCACAAAGCAATAAAGTAGGCAGACTCTGGTTTTTTTGGGGAGATGCTCGAGAATATCCGGGTGGACTCCTGAGGCTCGATCCGCATTTGCGTATGCGGGCCTCCTTCCTCATGACCTTTGTCCAGAGTGGAAAGCCTCACCTGCTCGGCACATGATCAGTGCATGCTCAGTCACGATATCAGTGCATGATCAGCCGCGTGATCACTGAATGCACAGTCACGTGATCAGCGCCTCTCAGTCACGTGATCACCGTATGATAAAGACGTGATCAGTGAACGATCAGCCACGTGATCACTGCATGCACAGTCAGGTGGTCAGTTTCTGATCAGCCACGTGATCAGTGCGTGCACAGTCCCATGATCAGCGCCTGTCAGTCACTGATCATTGCCTGATAAACACGTGATCAGTGCATGATAGCCACGTGATCAGTGCATGCTCAGTCACGTGATCTGTACTTGATCAGCCAGGTGATCAGTGGCGGCAGAATCACGTGATCAGGGCCTGCTGAGCTGCGTGATTCCTGCCGGCTCATTTGCATGACAATTGCCAGCTAAGCTGCGTGATTCCTGTCGGCTCATCTGCTTGACAATTGCCAGCTGAGCTGCGTGATTTCTGCCTGGTCACCTGCTTGGTGTGCCCGTTGAGCAGCATAATTCATCACTGCTGAGCTCCATGCTTATTGCCTGCTGATTGCGTGGTTCGTGTCTGCTCAGCTCTTTGAGTATTGCCTCCAAAGGTCCCTGTTCGGGCGCCACCTGCCGGGGAACAGCCCCAGCTTATCCAGGGTATTCGAAGGAGAGATGGCCTAGGCGACAATTTATATACAAATCAGAGATGTCAAGAATCATAGTATGAGGATAGCTCAGTAGGAAATTTCGGTGGGAAAAGGGCTGAGTAGCTTGGTTTCGTGGGAGACCAATCAAACTTCAAGACAGGAAGTTTGCACCACTTTACGTGAGGCATGGCGCCCCTCTCGAATAGCGGAAGGTGCCTCACCTAGACACCTTCTCGAGTGGGTCTTAGGAGTCAGGCATAATTAGTAAGCGTGGTGGGTTTCCGGGCTCCAGATGGAGACTCGGCTGGAAGTTCAAGGGAAGAATGACAAGGAACTTTATGAATTGGAGCTGTAAGTTAAGTCTTTGACAGAGAGAGCGAGATGGTGGTTGGGGACAGTCGCCCAGTGAAATCAGAGGTGAGCACAAAGCAATAAAGTAGGCAGACTCTGGTTTCTTGGGTAAGATGCTCGTGAATATCCGGGTGAACTCCTGAGGCTCGATCCTGCATTTGCGTATCCCGGGCCTCCTTCCTCATGACCTTTGTCCAGAGTGGAATGCCTCACCGGGCCCGGCACATGATCAGTGCATGCTCAGTCCCGTGATGATCAGCCGCGTGATCACTGACTGCACAATCGCGTGATCAGCGCCTCTCAGTCACGTGATCACCCGTATGATAAACACGTGATCAGTGAGCGATCAGCAACGTGATCACTGCATGGGCAGTCAGGTGCTCAGTTCCTGATCAGCCACGTGATCAGTGGGTGCACAGTCCCATGATCAGCGCCTGTCAGTCACTGATCACTGCCTGATAAACACGTGATCAGTGCATGATGAGCCACGTGATCAGCGCCCGATCAGCCACGTCATCAGTGCATGCGCAGTCACGGGATCAGTGCATGATAGCCACGTGATCAGTGCATGCTCAGTTCCGTGATCTGTACTTGATCTGCCACGTGATCAGTGCCTGCAGAGTCACGTGATCAGGGCCTGCTGAGCTGCGTGATTCCTGCCGGCTCATCTGCATGATAATTGCCAGCTAGCTGTGTGATTCCTGTGGGCTCATCTGCTTGACAATTGCCAGCTGAGCTGCGTGATTCGTGCCTGGTCACCTGCCTGATTATTGCCAGGTGAGCAGCATGATTTTTCACTGCTGAGCTCCATGCTTGTGCCTGCTGATTGCGTGGTTGGGTCTGCTCAGCTCTTTGAGTATTGCCTCCTGAGGTCCCTGTTGGGCGCCACCTGTGGGGACCAGCCCCAGCTGATCAAGCTATTGAAGGAGAGGAAGGCCTGGCGACTGTTTATATGCTCATCAGAGATATCAAGAATAATAGTATGAGGATAGCTCAGTAGGAAAATTCGGTGGAGAAAAGAGGCTGAGTAGCTGGTTTACCCGGAGACCAATAAAACTTCAAGACAAGAAGTTTGCACCACTTACGTGGGCCACAGGCGCCCTCTCGAACAGCGGAAGGTGCCTCACCTAGACACCTTCTCAGTGGGTCTTAGCAGCCCAGGCATAATTAGTAAGCGTGGTGAGTTCCGCTCCAGATGGAGACTTCGGCTGGAAGTTACAGGGAAGAATGACAAGGAACTTTATGAATTGGAGCTGCAAGTTAACTCTTTGACAGAGAGGCGAGATGGTGGTGGGGAGAGGCCCCCAGTGAAATCAGAGGTGAGAGCACAAAGTAATAAAGTAGGCAGACTCTGGTTTTGGGGGGAGATGCTCGAGAATATCCGGGTGGATTCTGAGGCTCGATCCCGCATTTGCGTATGCGGGCCTCCTTCCTCATGACCTTTGTCCAGAGTGGAATGCCTCAGCGGCTCGGCACATGAGCGTGCATGCTCAGTCATGATGTCAGTGCATGATCAGCCAGGTGATCACTGACTGCCGTGCGTGATCAAAGCCTCTCGGTCACGTGATCACCGTATAATAAACACGTGATCAGTGAGCGATC
>NW_027219392.1:0-7974 GCF_027580195.1 Bos mutus
TCTCTAATAAGCACCTCCTTTGGCTGCACAGGAAGCAGCCAACTCTGTCCAGGGTCCAAAAGCATTGCTCAAGGCTTGATGTTGAGCTCTGAGGAAATCTTTGATGACAATAACAGTAACAGTTGGGGTGAAAACTTAATAGCAATAGCCAACTTTATGTACAACTGTATCATTATTTTTAAAGAGCCATAGGATATCTCATATCACTTAATAGTCATCCCAGAACTATGAGGTAAGCAGGACAAGAATTACTCTTCCCATTTATCACAGGAGGAAACTGAGGTCCAGGGAGGCAAAAGCCTTATTTAAGATCCCCAAAATAGTAAGTAGAAGAGCTGGAAGAAGAATCTAAGATGTTTGACCTCCAAGCCAGAGCTCAGAGGGAGAAAGACTTTCTGATGTTATGGAACTCAGGTCCAGCTGTTCACAACTCAAAAATCAATACCCCGTAGGCAGTCATTTGTAGAGAAGAAAGTTGCTTTTAATCAGGATGTCCAGCAGTCTGGGGAGAAGGCAGACCTGTGTCCCCCAAAACCAACTCCAAAGATTCTGCTCAGCCATGACATTTTTTAAAGGGACAAGGGGAAGTAATCTCAGCTAATCACTGGGATAGGGGTCAGAGTCAGTGCCACACCACAGCATGAAGACTTGTCAATTCCTCGTGATCTTTCTTTAGATGTTGTCATGTTCACACAATTTGTTCACAGAGCTTGTTCTTGAGGTTACTGAAGGGAAAGCTGGGGAGAAATCTGCTCATCTGTTAATCACTCATTCTTCCTTTTTACTTCTTTAAAGAAACAACCAACAGGTTAGGCAAGGTATTGTGTGATGAAAAGGTTTGAAAGGTGTGCTAGCGCCAAAAATGAATAGAGCATGAGGGCACCTGGTTTAAAAGTTAGTTACAGTATAGCTTTGCTTAACAAGAAAAGGGATTTCATGCTGAGGGCCGTTTCCTACAAAGAGCTGCATACACAGTGATCTTTCTTTTGGCTGAGATGAAACTGCAAGAGCCCTGAATACCACAAATGTCTGGATAATGGCGGAGGTAACCCCAAAGAGTTGCTCTTGGGTATCCACTCTAGGACTGATATTTTTCCTGAATTGTAAATACAGCAGAAAATAAAAATCAAAAACAGTTGCTGATGTCCTAGAGCTTATAGCCTAGTAGAGGAGAGATCCACTGAACAGAAAATTATCAAAATAATTACAAATTGTGATATGCGCTATGAAGGAAGAGTTTAGGCTGTTTTGTAATAAAGAGGGAACCTGATCTAGTTTGGGAAGGTCAGAGAAGACCTCTCTGATGAAAGCATATTTAACAAGTTAAAATCTAAAGAATGGAGTAGGAGTCACCTCAAGATTTGGTTCAGAATGGCCAGGTAGTAAGGGTGAGAGGTGAACTGAGCAAATGGAACAACAGGAATGAAGGCCCTAAGACAGGACTGAGCTTGGTGCAATAGAGGAAGTAAGAAAAGACGTATGTGGCCAGCATGAAATGAGTGAAGAGCAGTTGGAGAAAGGTGAGCCTGGAAGGTGAATGGAGGCCAGATCATGAAGGCTAGGGACAACCTCCTTTTGAGCCAGCTTTGAATGTACTTGACTGAGACTTAGATTCCTAAGGGCTCTGTGAATGCTTCAAGATTCATTATTTGGGCCTTATCCCATTCATCTTAGATCCTCTGGGGCCACCTAGAGGCAACACACAGTGCCCAGTGGGGCCATTAAGAATAAGAAAGGCAGAGTGTTTCCTACTATGAATAGAGAAGGTCAGCGCTTGCTTGGAACACCAGCGTTCACTGGAAGCTGCCTGGCAGTGAAGATAGAAAAGGAAACTTATTGGGTTTTATGGTGTGTGTTCTCTGGCACCAAAAAATCAAAGTGAAAGACAACTGAGCAGTTTCCTAGGCCAGTGAGACTTAAACCCCAGTTACACAGAGAGGTCTTCACTTGGGCCAGGAATAAGAGTATACTATGTCTTCAGCAAGTTGCCCAAATGACTAGCAACTCTGCTTGTGCCTGTGGCTCTATCAAGACTACAAACAAGGGGCTACACCCTGCAGGAACGGGGATGGAGACATTTCTGCAAGCTGGGGAGATCACAGGTTCAGAAACCCTCTTCTCTGAGGTCCGTGGTTAATGGGGGAAAATAAATAAGCACAATTTGATGATGGGGGAATTCATGTGTCCATTAGCTTGCTTCTTTCCACTGGATGATGTAAAAACATATAGAAGAGGGCTGCTTCTATATTGCAGGTACTTTCTAATAGAGGCCCCTGAGAACTGCTGATAATATGGTCCACAGTTGGGAGCCCAAACCACTTGGTGAATAGAAAAGTTCAATATTTTCATCCCTATATGCCGGGTGTCATATGGACAGAGCAGCAGGTGGTCCAAGGTGCCTGTGTCTAAGTGGCTAAGAGTTCCAGCTCAGGCAGGATGGGTGTTTCTGGCAAGAACTGAGGGCTGAGAGCACGTGTATCAGGCTCAGGGATGAACAGGGCTCCTTCCCAATGGCATACCTATATTCCTGGAAAGGTGGAATAGGCAGAAAGCAGGCAGGAGGTGGGCAGAGCAAGGTGGACATGTTTCAGGTTGGCTCAAGTCATCAGAGGCTCAAGGGGTGCTTATTGATAAAATAATAAGGAAGGAACTCCAATATCTTCCTCAAAGAATGAGCTGCCTTTGGCCAAGAGATGACTGCATACTGGGCCAGAGGCCCAGGATCTGGGAGAGAATCTAGCATCTTGGAATTGTAAGTACCCTTCAGGCTCTGAGATATAATAGATGGTATAAGGTTTAAAGAATTTGAGAATGAAAGCAAGCCAAATAAAGGTCTGGAGAAGAGTCTGAGCAAACAGAATTACAGCCTGTCCTAAAAACACACTGCCCTCTTTTTGAACAGGTAGGGCCTGGGCTTCCTTTGTGGCTCAGATGGTAAAGAATCCTCCTGCAATGCAGGAGACCTGGGTTCAATCCCTGGGTTGCAAAGATCCCCTGGAGAAGGGATAGGCTACCCACTCCAGTATTCTTGGGTTTTCCTTGTGGCTCAGCTGGTAAAGAGTCCACCTGCAATGTTGGAAACCTGGGTTCGATCCCTGGGTTGGGAAGATCCCCTGGAGAAGGGAAAGGCTACTGACTCCAGTATTCTGCCCTGAGAATTCCATGGAATCAGTATTCTGCCCTGAGAAGTCCATGGGGTCACAAAGAGTCCAACATGACTGAGGGGCTTTCACTTTCAGAGCCTGGAAGCTGAGGGAGGGGCAAGGGGCATACTGAAGTCTCACAAGCACTCAAGTGGCAGAGCCAGGGCCACCACTTGAGGATAGGTTCAAGTATGCTCAGGATAAATAGGGCTCAATTAGCCAAAGACCACCAAGAGGTCTGGGGTACACATGGCAAATTATTTAGCTGGACTCAAACAGGACAGTATCTGAACACCAGGAAGAGTGGTGGGCAGGAGCCTAGGCATGCTATAATTTAAAGAGCAGGCCAAGGAAGAGTTCTCTAGACCCTATAGTTCTTCAGGGCACAAACCAGCTCACTCTTACTATTGCATCTTTAACACATAGTATGACACCTTGCACACAGTAGGTTCTCAGGAGTTATTGATGGACAAAGAGGAATCCACAAAGAAGACTGGAAAAAAAGGCACAGAAATGTAAAGAGAATCAGGATGGTGCAGTGTCTCAGTAGTTAAGAGAGCAGAGGGCTGCAAGAAGGAGGCAGAGGCACACTGTCAAATGTAACAGAGGGTCAGATGAAAACAGGAACATGTTGCATGTGACAATGACTCCCAAGCTGCTGGGCTCCCAAATTGTGGTCTCTAGTTCACAGCTGACCATCTCTACCTTGACATCCATCCACAGATAGAACTTGTTCTGCTGTGTGCTATGTCTCCAGATAAGTATAGTATCCTTCTTCCAATCCTTGGCCTTCCTCCTCTGCTCTCTATTTTATAAATGGCAATACTGACTGGTTACCAAACTAGAAACCTAGGAGTCATTCAAGACTTGGTGTACTCCCACTGAGACATGATTAATCAATCACTGTACATTGCTGTTTACTATCTCCTTATAGCTCTCAAATCTTGATTCAATTCCTCTGTCCCTAACCTGGCCCAGTCTACCTGTGCCTCTCACTGAAGAACTGGAAGAACTTCTTAGAGAAACTGGCCTACTCACACCTGCCCTTGCTCCTTCACAGGCTTTTACCCAGAAACCACCTGGAAGGATTTTTTCAGTTTATAATGTTTATAATTAAAAGTTTTCTAATTTACACAAAGTCATGCCACACTACCATAACAAAGTCAGAGAACAGTTCCATAACTATCCCCGCCCCCCGAAAGCTCTCTATGCTACCCTTTGTAATCAAAGTTCCTGTCCCACACACATAACCCCTGACAACCACTGACCAGTTCTCCACCCCATAATTTTGCCATTTCCACGATGTCATAGAAATGAAGTCACAGAGTATGTAGCCTTTTCAAAGAGGCTTCTTTAACCCAGCATAATGCATTTTAGGTTCACTCATGTTATTTTACATATTGATCATTTGTTCTTTTTATGACTAAGTAATATTCCATTTAGAACTGGACATGGAACAACAGACTGGTTCCAAATAAGGAAAGGAGTATGTCAAGGCTGTATATTGTCACCCTGCTTATTTAACTTATATGCAGAGTACATCATGAGAAAAGCTGGGCTGGAAGAAGCACAAGCTGGAATCAAGATTGCTGGGAGAAAGATCAATAACCTCAGATATGCAGATTACACCACCCTTATGGCAGAAAGTGAAAAAGAACTAAAAAGCCTCTTGATGAAAGTGAAAGAGGAGAGTGAAAAAGTTGGCTTAAAGCTCAACATTCAGAAAACTAAGATCATGGCATCTGGTCCTATCACTTCATGGCAAATAGATGAAGAAACTGTGGAAACAGTGGCTGACTTTATTTTTTTTTCTTGGAATAAATAAGATTTATTTTAAAAAGCAAGAAAGCTTCCCTGTTACTATAGACTTAATATTAATTCAAAAGAAAATGTCTTTTCAAACATTTATCATTGATTTGTTTGAAATAGAAATGCATATTTGATTCAAATGATCACCTGTTAACTAAAGGCAAGGCATTATGGCCCCAAAATCACTGCAGATGGTGACTGCAGCCATGAAATTAAAAGACACTTACTCCTTGGAAGGAAAGTTATGACCAACCTAGACAGCACATTAAAAAGCAGAGACATTACTTTGCCAACAAAGATTCATCTAGTCAAGGCTATGGTTTTTCCAGTAGTCATGTGTGGATGTGAGAGTTGGACTATAAAGAAAGCTGAGCACTGAAGAATTGATGCTTTTAACTGTGGTGTTGGAGGAGACTCTTGAGAGTCCTTGGACTGCAAGGAGATCCAACCAGTCCATCCTAAAGGTGATCAGTTCTGGGTGTTCATTGGAAGGACTGATGTTGAAGCTGAAACTCCAGTACTTTGGCCACCTGATGCAAAGAGCTGACTCATTTGAAAAGACCCTGATGCTGGAAAGATTGATGGCAGGAGCAGAAGGGGACGACAGAGGATGAGATGGTTGGATGGCATCACCAGCTCAATGGACATGAATTTGAGTAAACTCCGGGAGTTGGTGATGGACAGGGAGGCCTGGTGTGCTGCAGTCAGTGGGGTCACAAAGAGTCAGAACATGACTGAGCGACTGAACTAAACTGAACTGAGTATTCCATTTAATGGATGTGTCACAGTTTATTTGTCCATTCCCTAGTTGAGAAGTATTTGAGTGTTTCCAGGTTTTGTGTGACAATTATGAATAAATTATAAACATTGAACAGGTTTTTTTTTTTTTATTATTCTTTTTATTTTTTTAACTTTACAATATTGTATTGGTTTTGCCATGTATCAACGTTTACACGTTCCCCATCCTGAACCCCCTCCTCCTCCTCCCTCCCCATACCATCCCTCTGGTCGTCCCAGTGCACCAGCCCCAAGCATCCAGTATTGTGCATCGTGGTTTCATTTCACTTGGGTAAATACCTAGGAGTAGGACTGCTGGGTCATATGAGAAGTGTATGTTTAACTTAAAAAACTGCTGCAGTGTCTTCCAAAGTGGCAGTACCATTTTGCAAATTAGCACTGTATCAGGTTCTAGTAGTTTTACAGCCTCACCAATACTTGCTTATATATATTATATATATTTATATAAAAAATTATATTTTTCTTTTATATGTTTTTGAATGATATTCATTCTAATAGATGTGTAGTGGTTCTCACTGTTGCTTTAATTTGCATTTCCAAACTAATGATGCTGAACATCATTTCATGTACATATTTGTCTATATATATCTTCCACATATCTTATTTGATACATCCATATATCTTCTTTGATGGTGTGTCTGTGTAAATCTTGTTTCCATATTTTTATTGGATAGTTTGCTATTATTTTTGAGCTATGAGAGTTCTTGCTAAATTCTGGATACAAGTCCTTTGTCAGACATGTGATTAACAAATATTTTCTCCCAATCTGTGGCTTACATTTTCATTCTTTTTTATATTGTCTTTTGAGGAGGAAATGATTTTAATTTATATAAAGTCCAATTGATTATTTTTTCTTTTATGGATTATGTTTTGATATTAGATCTAAAAACCTTTTGTCCAACCTAATGTCACACAGATTTTTTTTTCTCATGCTTTTGTCTAGAACTTCTATAGCTTAAAATTTTTTCATTCAGGACTATGATCCATTTGAGCTACCAGGGATCAAACATGCACTCCCTTCACTGAAAGGCAACCACTGGACCACCAGGAAAGTTCTTTGAGCTATTATGTATAGATTTGAAGTAAATCAACATTTTTGCACATAGGTGTGCAATTGTACAAGCACCATTTGTTGAAAAAGCTATTCTTTCTCCACTGAACTTCCATTTAGGACTGCTGGGTCATATAAGAAGTGTATGTTTAGCAAAAACTGCTGCAGTGTCTTCCAAAGTGGCAGTACCATTTTGCAAATTAGTACTGTATCAGGTTCTAGTAGTTTTACAGCCTCACCAATACTTGCTTATATATATTATATATATAATATATATAAAAATATATATTTTTTCTTTTTATATGTTTTTGGATGACATTCATTCAATATAGATGTGTGATAGTTCTCACTGTGCTTTAATTTGCATTTCAAACTAATGATGCTGAACATCATTTCATATATATTATTGTCTATATATATATTCCATATCTTATTTGATACATCATATCTTCTTTGATGAATGTGTCTGTGTAAATCGTTTCCATATTTTATTAGATAGTTTACTATTATTTTGAGCTATGAGGAGTTCTTGCTAAATTCTAGGTGCAAGTCCTTTGTCAGACATGTGATTAACAAATATTTTCTCCCAATCTGTAGCTTACATTTTCATTCTTTTTTATATTGTCTTTGAGGAGGAAGATTTTTAATTTATATAAAGTCCAATTGATTATTTTTTCTTTATGGATTATGCTTTTGATATTAGATCTGAAACCTTTGTCTAGCCTAATGTCATGCAGATTTTTCTCATGTTTTTATCTAGAACTATAGCTTAAAAGTTTTTCACTTAGACTATGATCCATTTGAGCCACTAGGATCAAACATGCACTCCCCTTCACTGGAAAGGCAACCACTGACCACCAGGAGATTCTTTGGGCTACAGTATAGATTTGAGTAAATAACATTTTGTACATGGGGTGCAATTGCATTAAGCACCATTTGTTGAAAAAGCTATTCTTTCTCCACTGAACTTCCATTGCTGTTTTGTCAAAAATCAACTGGCTGTATTCATGCAGGTCAGTTTTTAACTTTTACAATCTTTTGTCATTGCTCTGTGTATCTATCTCCTGAACAATATCACACTGGTTTGTTTACTATAAATGTATATTGTCTTAAAATCAGGTAGTGTGAATCCTCCAACTTTGCTCTTTTCACAAATTTTTTTCTATTCTATTC
>NW_027219393.1:0-3897 GCF_027580195.1 Bos mutus
TATCGTGACTGAGCAGGGACTGTCATTCGGGGGCCGGGAGGCATTCCACTCCTGGGCAAAGGTCTGAGGGAAAGGGGGTGGGATGCCAAATGGGGGCCGGCCTCAGGATCCACCGGGTATTCTGACATCTCCCCCCAAAAAAAAAGTCTGCCTCTGTGTTGCGGCTCTCCCTCTGTTTTACTGAGGCCCCCACCACCATCCTCCCCTCTGTCAAAAATTAAAAACTCCAATTCTAGTTCCTTGTCATTCTTCTTTACCTTCAGCTGAGTCTTCTCTGGGCTTTGGGCCCACCCCGCACTAGTATGCCTGGGCTGTAAGACCATAGGAAGGGGTCCGGGGGGCATTTAGTGTGAGGCGCCTGCATCGTAAGTGGTGCAAACCTTTTCTTGGTTTGATTGGTCTTCCCTAAGCCCAAAACTCTCATCTCTTTTCTCCACAATTTTCCCCTGAGCTCTCCTCCTTCTATTCCCTTACATCTCTGATTGCATATAAATGGCGCCCGGCCATCTTTGAATACCTGGATCGGGTTTGGGGGTGGTCCCCCCGGAGGTGGCGCCGAACAGGGGCCTCGGGGGGCGATACTCAAAAACTGAGCAGACGCGAAACCCGGGAATCGCGGGCAATGCATGGGGCTCAGCTGCGAATCTGCTGCTCCTGGCGAATCGCCGCGTGACCGGGGCAGGGAAACCGCCGGCTCGGGTGCGGTGAAACAGATGAGCCGCAGGAAACCGCGCTCAGATGGCGGGTGTCATGCAGAGGCGGCGGGGAAACGCGCGGCCAGCAGGCCCATCCGGGACTCTGCGGGCGCGATCACGTGGCGATCAAATCGAAACCGTATGGCAGCACTGATCCCTGGCTTCTGCGCGTACGTGACTGCCTCGCCAGTGACGGGGCTGATCAGGCCGTCAGGCTCATCAGCTGATCCTGTTTATCGGGCAATTCGGGGACAAGCGCTGATCGGGACTGTCCTTTTTATCCCCTGGCTTCTGCCGACACGTGACTGCGCTGCCTGTGCCCGTGGCTGTGGGCACTGATCCCTGTTTTTCAGGCGTGATCGGGGACGGCCGGCCTGATCGAGGGCGTCACGCACTGATCGTGGCGATCAGGGGGGCCACTGGCTGCGCGTCGGGATCGTAAAGCGGTCTTTATCCGTGTTTTTCGCTCTGTATCACCTGCGGGGCTGAAGCCGTCTGGCTAAACCCCCCCGTGATCCTGGCGCTATGCCCGTTCGTGACTGAGCATGCATGATCTGCCCCGGGGGGGAGGGTTATCCCGGACAAAGGGGCCCGGAAGGGGGCCGCATAAATGGGGGTCGACCTCAGTCCCCCCAGGGTATTGACTCTCAAAAAAAAAAGTCTGCCTCATTTGCTTGTGCTCTCCCTCGATTTCACTGGACTTTCCCCCCCGCCATCTGCTCTCTCTTCAATTAAATTACAGCTCAATTATAAAATTCATTATTCCCCTTTCTTCCAGCTGATCTCATCTGGGCAGGACCCCAGCTTACTAATTGTTGGGCTTAAGACCCCCTGGGGGAAGGGTTTTTGGGGGGGGCCGGGCTTTTGAGAGGGGGGCCCGCGGCCCCCGAAAATGGTCAAGCGGTTTGGTTTGATTGGTCTCCCACGAAAAACCAAACCCCTTTTCTCTTTTTTTCCCCAGATTTTTCCCCTTTATCCCTCTCCCATTATTTTTGCTTTCGTTACATATGAAAGTCGCCAGGGCCCTCTCCGAATACCCCGGATCGTGGGCTGGTCCCCGGAGGCGAAAAGGAGGACCTCGGAAAAAAAAACTCAAGAGGCGGGGGAACCTGAAAACCCCGTCGGGCTAAGCGGGATCGGGCAGACTGCTGCTCAACTGGCTAATCAAGCGGAAGGGGACCGGAGGGTCACGCAGCTCGCGGTTTTTCAAGAATGACGCGGGGAAACACGGCTCGGTGGGTTTTTCCGCAATGAGCGGAAATCCCTCAGCCCGGCCCGATGCGGCTCTGCAGGCTGTCCGTGGTTTATCAAACAATCCCGTGACTGACAGCGCGATGCGTCTATCATGCCTGTCCGTGATCAGGCAATGATCCCGGACTGACAGGCGCGATCGGGCTGTTCACATGATCAACGGCACTGCACTGAACTGCTGCTCAAGCCTGATGCAGTAGCGTCGGGCGCTGCAAGTGTTTATCGGCCGTATCGTGACGACGGCGGATCGGGCTTGCGCACTGATCCCGTGGGTGTCAGGCTACAGGGGCTGCGCATGCGTGATCTGTAGCTGTCGTTCACCCGATCGCTGTTTTTCATCCCGGGGATCTTTCTGGGTGGCGATCAAAGTACTGTCCCTCCCAATCCGTGGCTTTTTAAAAGGCGGCCCAGGCTGCACTGATCATTGCAGGGGCGAGGGGCATTCCCTCTGGACAAAAGGGCATGAGGGAAACTGGCAATGCAAATGGGGGTTAGCCTCAGGATCCCCCGGGTATTCTGAGCATCTCCCCCCAAAAAAAGTCACCTCTGTTTGCTTTGTGCTCTCACTCTGATTTCCTGGGGGCTTCCCCCACCCCTCTCCTCTCTCTGTCAAAGGTTAACACAGCTCAATTAAAAAAGTTCCCCCCCTTTCTTCCTTTTCTTAGGAGTCTCCATCTGGAGGGGAAGACCCTCAGCTTTCTAAAAAATTTTGCCTGGGCTGCTGACCCCCCCCAGAGGTTCTATGAGGCCCCCTTTGAAGGGCCTAAAAACGTGAAATGTCAAACTTCTTGTCTTAGTGTTGGTCCCTTAACCAACTCTCAGTCTCTTTTTTTCAAAGAATTTTCCTCTGATCTCCTCTACTTTTTCGCATTTCTGTTGCAAAAAAATGCCTAGGCCTCTCCGGTTATACCCGGGTCGTGGGGCTGGTCACGGGAATGGCGCCCAAACCCCCGGGACCTCAGGAGGGAAAACTCAAAACTGACGACCGACCGTTCAGCGGAATAAGCATGGGGGTCAGCGTAGAATCTGCTCAACTGGAATAATCAACAGGGGACCAGGCAGGGAAACGCAGCTCGGCTGGCTTTTCAACAATGGCGACAGGGAAACAGCTCGGGTGGCAATTGTCATGCAGATGGCCGACAGGAATCACGCAGCTCAGCTGGCGGTGTCATGCAGATGAGCCGCGGGAATCTGCGCCAGCTCAGCAGTCCCTGATCACAGGACTCTGGTACTTATCACGTGGCTGGTCATGTCCCGAATCACATTGACTGAGCACTGATCGTGGCTATCATGCACCTGATCGCGTGACTGCACATGCACTGATAGCGTGGCTGATCCGCCACTGATCACATGGCTCATCATGCACCCCGATCACGTGTTTCTCGGGCAATGATCAGTGACTGACAAGCGCGCGATCCTGGACTGTTACGCACTAATCACATGGCTATCATGCACTGATCACGTGACTGCTCAAGCTGATGGCTATAGCTGATCGGGCACTGATCGCGTGTTTATCAGGCGGTGATCGGTGACTGACGAAACGATGATCATGGGACTGTGCGGGCGCAGTCACGTGGCTGATCAGGAACGACCAGTGGACTGCGCATGCAGTGATCGTATTTGTCGACCACTTATCGTGTTTATCATACGGTGATCGTGACTGAGTAGCTGATCGCGTGACTGTGCCCTCAGTGATCACGTGGCTATTCATGCACTGATATCGTGACAGGCATGCACTGATCATGTGCGAGGGCAGAGGCATTCCACTCTGGACAAGGAGTCATGAGGAAGGAGGTTAGGCATATGCAAATGCGGGATTGAGCCTCAGGGAGTCACCCCGGATGTTCTCGAGCATCTCCCCCATAAAACTCAGGAGTCTGCCTACTGTGTGCTTTGTGCTCTCATCTCTGATTTCACTGGGGCTGTCCCCACCACCATCTAAACTCTCTCT
>NW_027219394.1:0-4914 GCF_027580195.1 Bos mutus
GCTTTGGCAGTGCACACCCAGCCCCAGCCCTCTGCAAGGCCCCTGGCTCCTAGGTCCTCTGCGAGGCTGAGCCCTGGCTCCTAGGAAGAAGGGAGCTGAGCGAGAGCTGAGAGCTGAGGCACCAGTCAGGCACCCCCCGGCCCCGCACTCCCGCAGCCTGCTGGGCGGGGCTGGGCAGGGAAGGGGGGGGGGCCAGGGGAGGCCAGCGCCCAGAGCAGAGCAGCCGGGCGGGCTGCTGCTGCGGCGCAGCTGGGCGCCAGAGCTGGAGCTCCCGGTGTGGAAGCTCACTCGGTCCTTCCCAGTACAGGCTTGCAAGCACCCCCGCCGGCAGCCAGCTCTCTTCTCTCCCGCGTTCCGGGCATTGGGCCCAAACCTGGGACCAAAGTAACTGCCCGGAGCTCACTGATCATGGGCTCCCCCCCTGCGCTGCGGCTGTGCTAGGGAGCCCAAACGCCCAGGGGAAGCCCGCACAGCACATCCACCTGCCTCGGGCGAGGAGGACAGCTCAGGAAGGCCCGGTCTGGAGCTTTCTGGGGCACAGCGGAGCAACACTCTGGAAGGAGCCCTCTGGCAGGCGCTCTCTGGCAACAAGCGGAGCAACCCCTGGCCTGTGGAGCCCTCCCCAGGGGGGGGGGGGCACCGGGATCCCCCCCCCAGCGGGGGCGCTTAGTCTGGGCGGGAAGCACCAGCTTGGGAATGCAGCCTGGGAAGGCTTTCCCTCGGGAGAGCTCCCCAGCTGGGAGGCTTTGGCAGTGTGCACCCCCCAGCCCCGAAGCCCTCTGCAAGGACGCCTGGGGAGGTCCAGGCTGAGGCGAGAGCTGAGCTGAGGCACCAGTCAGGCACCACCCCCGCCCCCCCGCCCCGCAGCCCGCCTCCCGGGCGGGGGCAGGCAGGCTGGGCAGGGCTTGGGAGGCTCGCCCAGCACAGAGCAGGCTCGGCCGGGCTCTGTGCTGCTCGCGCCTGGGCGCAGAGCTGGAGCCGCCCGGTGTGGAAGCTCACTCGGTCCTTCCCAGTACAGGCTTGCAAGCACCCCCGGCAGCCAGCCTCCTCTCTCTCTCCCGCGTTCCGGGCATTGGGCTCCAAACCTGGGACCTTGCCGGGCTCACTGATCATGGGCACCAAACCTGGGCTGGCTGGGCCCAAACCTGGGACCCTGCTGGCTGCCTGGCTCACTGCCCTGGGCTGGTCCCCCTGCCAGGGGGGGCAGCTGGGGGGGCCCAAAGGCCCAGGGGGGCCCGCACAGCACATCCACCTGCCTCAGGCGGGAGGACAGCTCCCAGGAAGGCCTGGTCTGGCAGGCTGGGCTGGGCACAAACGAGCAACACCTGGGGACCCTGGAGCCCCTCCCCAAGCCAGGGGCACCGGGACCCCTGATCCCTGGGCGGGCGGGCTGCAGCTGGGGGCAGGGGAAGCACCCTGGGAATGCAGCCTGGGGGCCCTTTCCCTCGAAAGAGCTCTGGGAGGCTTTTTGGCCACCCCAGCCCCTAAGCCCTCTGCAAGGACGCCTGGCTCCTAGGTCCGAAGGGAAGGCGAGAGCTGAGCTGAGGCACCAGTCAGGCACCACTCACGGCTCCCACACTCCCGCAGCCTGCCTTCCCGGGCGCAACGCTAGAAGCTGGGCAGGGCTTGGGAGGGGCCGGGGGGCAGGCAGGCAGCTGGCAGCAGGCAGCTGGGGGGGGCTGGGCAGCCTCGCCAGCAGCAGAGCAGCTGGGCTCGGCTGGGGCTCTGTGCTGCTCAGCAGCTGGGAGCAGAGCTGGAAGCCCGCCGGTGTGCCCAGCTCACCAGTCCTTCCCAGCCAGGCCAGGCTCCCGCGGCCAGCCAGCCTCTTCTCTCCCTGGCCCGGGCTTGGGCTCCAAACCTGGGACCAAAGTAACTGCCCGGAGCTCACTGATCATGGGCTGGTTCCCCTGCGCTGCGGCTGTGCTAGGGAGCCCAAACGCCCAGGGGAAGCCCGCACAGCACATCCACCTGCCTCTAGGCGGGAGGACAGCTCCAGGGAAGGCCCGGTCTGGCAGGCGCTTTCTGGGCACAAACGGAGCAACACTCTGGCTGTGGAGCTGCCTCCCCAAGCCAGGGGCACCGGGACCCTGATTCCCTCCGTGCGGCGCTTAGTCTGGGCGGGGAAGCACCAGCTTGGGAATGCAGCCTGGGGCGCCTTCCCGGAAAGAGCTCTCCGCGGGAGGCCTGGGAGTGGAGCCAGCCCAGGTGGGAGGCTTGCCCAGGTGCCCCCCAGCCCCAGCCCTCTGGGGCCCTCTGCAAGGACGCCTGGCTCGAGCTGAGCCGAGGCCACCACCAGCACACCACTCAGGCACACCAGCCTGCCCCCCGCCCGGCCTGCAGGCTGGGGGCGCAGCCTGAGGCAGGCAGGGGGCAGGGCAGGGGGGCAGGGCCGGGGGGCGCTCGCCAGCAGAGCAGCTCGGGGGCTGTGCTGCTCAGCCAGGGCAGAGCTGGAGCCCAGGCAGTGCAGCTCCCGGCCAGCCCAGTACAGGCTCAGCTTCTCCGGCAGTTTGGGCCTCTTCTCTCCAAACCTGGCATTGGGCCCAAACCTGGGACCAGTAGCTCCCTGAGCTCACATGGGCTGGGCTGGTCCCCTGCGCTGCGGCTGTGCTAGGGAGCCCAAACGCCCAGGGGAAGCCCGCACAGCACATCCACCTGCCTCTAGGCGGGAGGACAGCTCCAGGGAAGGCCCGGTCTGGCAGGCGCTTTCTGGGCACAACGGAGCAACACTCTGGCTGTGGAGCTGCTGGCAGGGCTCTGGCCACAAGCTGGAGCTCCCCACCTGGCTGTGGAGCTGCCTCCCCAAGCCAGGGGCACCGGGACCCTGATTCCCTCCGCGGCGGGCGCTTAGTCTGGGCGGGAAGCACCAGCTGGGAATGCAGCTTGGGGGGAGCTCCCGAAAGAGCTTGCAGCCCCGCGGGAGGCTTTGGCAGTGCCTGGCCCCCCAGCCCCGAAGGGAAGGCTGCAAGGACGCCTGGGAGGGCAGGAGAGAGCTGAGCTGAGGCACCAGTCAGCTCCCACTCACGGCCCCCCCCCCGCAGCCTGCTCCCAGGGCGGGAACGCTGGGCTGGGCAGGGCTTGGGAGGCTCGCCCAGCACAGAGCAGCCTCTCGGCGGGGCTCTGTGCTATCGCGCCTGGGCGCAGAGCTGGAGCTCCGCCGGTGTGGAAGCTCACTCGGTCCTTCCCAGTACAGGGCAGCCCAGCCAGCAGCGTTCCGGCGGCAGCCAGCCTGGGCTTCTCTCAAACCTGGGACCATTGGGCATTGGGCTCCAAACCTGGGCTGAGCTGGCTGCCCTGAGCTCACTGGATCATGGGCTGGCCCTGGGGCGCAGGGGCAGGCCACAGCCCAAGGGAGCCCAAACGCCCGGGGGACAGCCACGCACAGCACATCCACCTGCCTCAGGCGGGAGGACAGCCAGGAAGGCCCGGTCTGGCAGGCGCTTTCTGGGCACAAACGGGCAACACTCTGGCTGTGGAGCTGCCTCCCCAAGCCAGGGGCACCGGGACCCTGATCCCCCTCCGCTGCGGGCGCTTAGTCTGGGCGGGAAGCACCAGCTTGGGAATGCAGCCTGGGGCGCTTCCTTTCCCTCGAAAGAGCTCCCCCGCGGGAGGCTTTGGCAGTGTGCACACCCCAGCCCCTAAGCCCTCTGCAAGGACGCCTGGCTCCTAGGTCCGAAGGGAAGGCGAGAGCTGAGCTGAGGCACCAGTCAGGCACCACTCACGGCTCCCCACTCCGCAGCAGCCTGCCTTCCGGCGCGCAACGCTAGAAGCTGGGCAGGGGCAGGGGCTGGGGGCTGGCAGGGCTTGGGGGCAGCAGCAGGCAGGCGGGGGGCCGGGCGCGGGGGCGCGCTGGAGCAGCCTCTCGGCTGGGGGCTCCTGTGCAAGCTCCTCCCAGCAGGCTTGGGCGCAGCTCAGCCCCCGGTGTGCCAGCTCACTCCAGTCCTTCCCAGTACAGGCTTTGGCACCCCCGGCAGCAGCCAGCCTCTCTCCTGGGCCCGGGCATTGGGCCCAAACCTGGGACCAAAGTAACTGCCCGGGCTCACTGATCATGGGCTGGCCCCCCTGGGGGGCTGTGCCCAGGAGCCCAAACGCCCAGGGGAAGCCCGCACAGCACATCCACCTGCCTCTAGGCGGGAGGACAGCTCCAGGAAGGCCCGGTCTGGCAGGGCTCTGGGCACAAACGGAGCAACACTCTGGCTGTGGAGCTGCCTCCCCAAGCCAGGGGCACCGGGACCCTGATTCCCTCCGCGCGGGCGCTTAGTCTGGGCGGGAAGCACCAGCTTGGGAATGCAGCCTGGGCAGCCTTTCCCTCGAAAGAGCTCTCTTCCTTTCCCTCGGAAAGAAAGAGCTCCCCCCTGGAGGAGGCTTTGGCAGTGTGCACCCCCAAGCCCTAAGCCCTCTGCAAGGACGCCTGGCCCTAGGCAGAGGCGGGAGCCAGCAGTCAGAGCTGAGCAGGCACCAGCCACCAGCCACCCCACGGCCCTCCAGCCCGCAGCCTGCCCCTTCCTGGGGCAGAACGCAGAAGCTGGGCAGGGCTTGGGGGAGGCTCGCCCAGCACAGAGCAGCTCTCGGCGGGGCTCTGTGCTCGCGCTGGGCGCAGAGCTGGAGCCTCCCGGTGTGGAAGCTCACTCACCGGTCCTTCCCAGTACAGGCTTGCACCCACCCGCCAGCCCAGCCTCTCTCTCCCGCGTTCCGGGCATTGGGCTCCAAACCTGGGACCAAAGTAACTGCCCGGAGCTCACTGATCATGGGCTGGTTCCCCTGCGCTGCGGCTGTGCTAGGGAGCCCAAACGCCAGGGGAAGCCCAGCACAGCACATCCACCTGCCTCTAGGCGGGAGGACAGCTCCAGGGAAGGCCCGGTCTGGCAGGCGCTTTCTGGGCACAAACGGAGCAACACTCTGGCTGTGGAGCTGCCT
>NW_027219395.1:0-5811 GCF_027580195.1 Bos mutus
TACATGACTGAGTGACTGAACAACTACAGAAGCAGGCCCCGAGCAGAGAAGCAACAGCATGTGGTTTATTTTAGAGGGGTCAGAGATGCTGGCAGGGCAACGGCACGGTGACACGGGAGGAGGAAGGCAAAGAGGGGTTTGGTACATACTCAGTAACCACAGAGAACAACCAGAGTATCATTCCTCCAGAAATACATGGGAAGTTGTGAACAATGCCTGCCCCAGAAATATTCCAGCCAAGGCCTGAGGAGGCTGGGCTACTTACCCAACACCCAGCAGCTATTGGTTAGGCCCTCCATCGTCAGTTGCTTAGTCATGCCTGACTCTTTGTGACCCCATGGACTGTAGCCTGCCAGGCCCTCAGAATACTGGGGTGGGTTGCCATTTCCTTCTCCAGGGGATCTTCCTGAGTCAGGAATCAAACCCAGGTCTCCTGCATTTCAGGCAGATTTTTTACCATCTGAGACACCAGGGAAGCCCAGACCCTCCATTACCAGATATCATTTCCTGGTCAGGGCTCCAATAGCCTAAGGACAGATTCAAATGAACAATTATTTCAACAAATAATAATGTTTTAATTTTACTCAATGCCATCTCAAGAACACAGATGTACAGGCACACATATACCTTTATAAAATAAACACATGTTAAGTATCCATTTTATATTGATATAGTTTATAAATATATATATATACTCACATAACTTAGTATTGAAATACCTTTATAACATATGGGTACACATATGCATACATAATATACATATACATGCACATATATATATTATATCCATTTTATACATATAAGGAAATTAAAGAGTAGTGAGGTAGTATGTGAAGAAAAAGAACACAGTCTTTAGCACTAGACAGATTGAGATTTAAACCCTATCTTGGACTGAAACTAGCAGAGTGACCCTGGAGAAGTTATTTAACCTGTCTGTGCCTATAATTTGAGGATTATAATGCCCCTTTCCTTGGGTATGTAGGAGGACTAAATAAAGTAATGTTGTGATAATAACAGCTACCATTTGGGGAATCTACCCTATACCTGGCATTGTGCTAAACACTTAATGTATGTTACTGCATTTCATTGTCTCAGTCTTATGTGACTAGTTTAATATTACACTTCCATAAGGACCACGAGAATTGAGCAAAGGCTTGTAAACTGCATACAACACTGTTAGCACAATGGTCTTATAAATCCAGAGGCTGAGGAAGAAGCACTGCCCAGGAGGAGGAAGACAAAGAGGTTGGGGGTGGGGTGAATGTGACACTCCTCTTTCCACACCCCTGCAGAAGAAGCTGCCCTGCAGAATCAACTGCTTGACAGACTGCACCTTTTAAACACCTTTAAAAGTAAACACCTTTACTACTCCCGTAAATCAGGCTGTCTAACAGTACAATATTTATTTCCTAAAAAAAAAGATTTGATTTAGCTATTTACTTACAGGGCAAGAGTAATGTGCGTGTGTGTTCAGTCATGTCCAACTCTTCACAACCCCAAGGACTGTAGCTCACCAGGCTCCTCTGTCCATGGAATTTTTCAGGCAAACTGCAGTGGGTTGCCATTCCCTACTCCAGGGGATCTTCCTGACTCAGGGATCGAAACTGTGTCTCTTGTGTCTTCTGCATCAGTAAGTGGATTCTTTACTGAGGCACCTGGAATTGATGCTTTTGAACTGTTGTGTTGAAGACTCTTGGGAGTCCCTTGGACTGCAAGGAGATCAAACCTGTCAATTCTAAAGGAAAGCAGTCCTGAATATTCATTGGAAGGACTGATGCTGAAGCTGAAGCTCCAATACTTTGGCCACCTGATGCAAAGAACTGACTCAGTGGAAAAGACCCTGATGCTGGAAAAGATTGAAGGCAGGAGAAGAAAGGGAAGACAAAGGATGAGATGGTTGGATGGTATCACCAACTCAATGGACATGAGTTTGGGCAGGCTCCAGGAGTTGGTGATAGACAGGGAAGCCTGGCGTGCTGCAGTCCATGGGGTTGCAAAGAGTTGGACACGACTGAGCAACTGAACTGAACTAAGATACCTGAGAAGCCCCAAGAGTAACTTCATCATGGTCTAAATATACATTTATAAGTAAAGGCAGAAAATCAATGAGCAGGGTAACAGAGGTGACAGACCCTGTGCACTGTGCTGTGTGAGTGAGTGAGCACCACCATCTGACTTTTCCTGGCCCCTGAAATCCATGGTTATTTGTGAGGGCTACACCTCAAAATGAACTCCAATGGACAAGCATGCAGAAATGGAAAAGCCATACTGGCTTTGTTCCTGGCCCTTGAACCCATGCAACACAGTTCTGGCATTTGCTGTCCCTCCACCTGGAACAGCTTTCCCCCAGGGAGCCATGTGACCCACTCCCTGACTACATCCATTTCTGTCATCAAATGTGCATCCTGAGACCCTTCCAGCACCTTATCCAAAACAACGTCCTCCCGACCAGCAAGCTCTCTCCCCAGTCCTGCTGCATCTGTCCTTTGTGGCATTTAGCACTACATGACACTTCAAATGTCACTGAATTCCTTTACTGTTGCTGTTAAGTCACTGTCATAATCAACTCTTCTGACCCTACAGACTGTAGCCCACTGGGCTCCCCTCCTCCAGGGGATCTTCCCAACCCAGGGACGGAACCTGTGTGTCTTACATCTCCTGCACTGGCAGGCGGGTTCTTCACCACTAGCACCACCTGGGAACCCATCGAAGTTGAATCCACTAATTTTAAACTGCTCATCCTATGGTGACCTCATGCTACACTAGGACTGAGTGAGCACCACGGTTCCCATTCAAAAGATAGAGAAGCTCTGGTTCAGAGAAGTTAAAGGGCTTGCCCAAGGTCATGCAGCCATTTAGTTGTTGGGGAGACAGGTGGCTGAGGTTAGAACACAAAAATCTGGATTTGAATCTAGCAAATGTTTTCATTAGGCGCAAAATAGGAAACTGATTCCCTGCACATCACCACCAGCTGCCACAACACCCTCGTGATCACAGAAGACAGTGATCATCCACCAGTGGTTCTCCTTCCGCTGGACCAGGGCGGGCCTTCCAGTCAGCCTCCGTCAGGCAATAGATGTTCAGAGAGATTAACCTGCCTCCCCGCCTTCTATCATACTGCCTCTTTTGTTTTCTCCTGGCCACCTGGCCACAAGATGGAGACGACACATGGCTTAAGTTCTAGAAAGGGTCTTTAGGGATGACTTACTGAAAAGTTTACCAGTTGCTTGGCACTATTTCACAATATGTACAAGTATATTACTGTCATTGTGACATATTGTGCTGGGATGAATTGTGTATTTTATACACATATACACACAGAGTCATAAAATAGGATTATAAATTATGTGTAAGAACAGGAGTATATGCCTTAAAATATTTATTTCATTGCCATTACAGACGCAGCTCATATTTATACTTTATAGAAACTAGAAAGAATGAATCTAATCTTTGATACTAGAGGATTACATGTTTCAGAAGGTCCTAAATCTTTTGTGCCTGCAGTATCAGATTGAGGAAACTGGTCTTGATAATGCATGTGTTTTATTTGTTTTGCACAGGCCAAGACCAGAGAACTGTCTTCCTTTTAAGAAGTACATCCATGGAATTTGATTTATACCCAAGCAATAATTGTGATGCATGATTATTTTGCAAATAGGTGGTCCTGGTAGAATTTCTTTATACCTGATTTCTCAGTAACTACCTGGGGTTCTAATTAAAATTCGCTCTTGGTATATGTAATAGCATCTGATAATGTTATCCTTACCTCATTATGTAATAATTACATCTGTGGCTTTTGGTTTTGTTTTTAATTAGCTTCCACAATTCTCTCACAAATGACGTGGGGCAACCAACACAGTTCACTTTCTATGATATAAAAACGCATAAAGGACATAAAAAGCATCCAGAGTTAATTAGGACACCATGAGGCAAATGTCAATGGCTTGAGATGGATAGACTGGGGTGTATTTTATGCATTCTGCTCTCTTGTACATCAGTTCCTATGACAGGGCTGTGCCCATGGCAGAGGAAACCTCGTGGATATTTTCAAAGGCAGACACCCGCTTAAAGTGGTGCCTCTGTGTTGGGGGCCAGAGTGAGGTACTCCGCCCGTGACAAAGGTCATGAGGAAGGAGGCTCGACATACGCAAAGGCGGGATCGAGCCTCAGGAGTCCCCCTGGAACTCCTCGAGCATCTACCCCCATAACCAGAGCCTGCCTACTTTACTACTTTGTGCTCACCTACACTTCTGACTTTACGGGGGGCTGTCCCCCACCACCTCTTTTGGAGAAGGAGTTAACCTAGAGCTCCAGTCAATAAAAACTCTTGGGTGTGACAAGAGTGTTTTAACCTACAAACTCCTCTGAAGGTTCTCTAGCCTGCCTGACAGGCTCGTCGGGCCACATGTGATTGCTCACAGCCTCCCAACCATGAGAGGCACGAGATGCTTTAAACCCTCTAAAAACAGGTTCTTTAGAGAAGTTAGAAAACTATAAGTATAGTGGGCTAATTAGAAATTGTGTTGGTGAAGGGTTTTTCATTTGTTGAGCCAATGTTTGTTGCTAAGTCTCCACATCCCCTGCCCTTACACACATTAATGAATATATAGAAGAAATAAGTATTAACCTTTGATATTAATCACGTTAGACCTTAGGTTAAGTAAATTCTTTCCTTAACTAAAACCCACTACACCCTCACCCTGTAGGAATGTAACTTTATTTGGGTGGCGTCTGTTTTGAGAATAATCAGCCCTGGAGAAATAAGTGTCCGATTGACTGACCGCTGTCACAAGGAGAGGGTCAGAATTGTCAGCAGGCCCCCTGGCCAGAAGATGATGTAACACCCTAAGACCTCTGTATACATTTGTGTGAAGCACCTGACTTTAATAAAAGTCAGGACTGCTGTCCCCACGTGACTTTTGTATAACATCTCAGTGTATAAAAACAGAGATGCCTTTTCAGTAAAATCCATCTTGGCTAAGAGATGCATGCTCACACATGGGAGGATCTTGAAATATACCAAATATGGACTGTGAAACAGGCTAATTAAAATGATTGGCCAAAGGAAAAGTGGAAGAAATGTCCTTTATTATAAAAGTTATTCAAACTGCCAGGAGGGTGAGACTTAGTGACTCTCTCCTTGAGTCCTATTCTCCCTGTTGTACTGTCCTTTTTTCCTCTCAATAAATACCGTACTTGCTTCACTACATTTTTTCTTTGTGGAAATTCTTTTCTGCAAAGCTGAAGGCCAGGGCCCTTGTCACTGATCACTGGTCTACTAGCTAGGATCTGGTGTTCTCACCGCTGCAACCCAACCTCAGTCTCTGGTTGGGAATCCAAGCCCTTTGGGAGCTGTTGCAGGCTGAGATCACCCTGACCGGGGATCCAACCAACACCCCCTGCATTGCAAGGTGGATTCTTGACCACTGGACCCCCAGAGACGTCCCTTATTATTTTATCATTAACATGATGTTTGCACTCCTAGACATTTTGGAAAACAAAAAATGTAAAACAAATTAAATCTTCCATAATCCCTTTCTAGAGACATCCATTGCTTGCCTCCCACTCAAAAACTTTGTTTTAAAAAACATGGTAGACGTTATACCATAGATACAACTTTATGTCCTGTTTTAAAAACAGGAAAGTTTTTCCTGTAAAGTTTTTTCCACATACTGTCTGTAACTCTACGTTGGAAAAAGAGATTTAGACAAGCCGGTTGTTAGAAACGTGATTCTTAATGAGTGGCTGTGACCGCGGCTCTTTGCAGCTCAGATACCTAACAAGAGGGACCATCTAGCAGATGAAACAGGG
>NW_027219396.1:0-5610 GCF_027580195.1 Bos mutus
AGATGTTTCTGGAACTCTCTTGCTTTCCATGATCCAGCGGATGTTGTAATTTGATCTCTGGTTCCTCTGCCTTTTCTAAAACCAGCGAACATCAGGAAGTTCGGTTATTTGGGATTTATTGGTTATGGGTCTGTAACTTAATATATGCCATCAAATTTCAATTTCAGCAGTTATGTTTTCCGTTACTTTTTCCTGTCAATATTTCTTCCTGCTCTATTTCCCATTATTCACAAGTTGGAACAAGTCTCTAAAAAAAAGTTCTGTTCATTTTTCTTCAGTTTTCTCTGTTGATTCAGATTAGATTTTTCTATCCAATTATTTATTCAACACTGATTCTTCCCCTGATATCCCATTTATTACGCTAGCTATATAGTAACATCTTCATCTCAGATTTTATATATTTCAATTTTGAGTCCCATTCTTTGTACTCTCCATCCTACTTATGACTCATTTATGCAAACAAATGTTCCAATTAATTATGTAAATGTACTTGTATTTCGTGTGAAACAGATTTATAATAGCTGCCTTGAAGAGTCTTTTTTTTAAATATAACATAAACACAACTCAAATATCATCTTCATTAAAAGTTTTTTCCCCATGAGTATGGTTCTACAGTTTCCTGTTCCATCACGGAGTCTTGCATTTTTGAGTGAAAACTGGACTCTGATAACATATTATAGCAATTTTGGCTTCCCAGATGGCTCAGTGGTAAAATCTGTCTACAGTGCAGGCGACCTGAGTTCAGACCCTGGGTTGGGAAGATCCCCTGGAGAAGGAATGGCTATCACTCTACATTATTCTTGCCATAAGCGAATTCCATGGACAGAGGAACCTGTTCTGTTCTGTAAGAGTTTGAAGAGTCGGACATGAGTGGGTGACTAACACTTTACAGTAACCATCATCTGATCTGTTTTCCTGATAGATCTTGATTATCATTAGTTAAGTGACATCCAGGCTTACAAAGCCATGTGCAGGTGCCAATGTTTTTATTAAATTTGTTTTTCAGTTTTGTTTATTTGTTTTAAAATTTTTAGTACTTTGTTTTAAAATTTTTTTTTAGCAATTTGTTTTAAAATTTTTTAGCACTTTGTTTTAAAATTTTTTAGCAATTTGTTTTAAAATTTTGCTAATTGTTTCAAATTACAACCCTTCTTGGAGGGAGTTCGCTTATGGATCTGCATGATCCAGTGATCAACCATATTTCAGTATAGATTATACTTAAATACTATATCAAGTGACCTAGGAACAGCAAAATAGTTCACAGTATCAGCTAAATATTTACTTTTTAAAATTTGCATGCTAATTTTTGTGCTTTATTTTAAACTTTCAAAATGGGTAACTCAAAATTATACTCAAGAAGTTAATAGGATTGCTTGGAGGGACTTGGTTGGTTACCAGGACCACTGACAGGTTAAATGGTATGCAGTCCTGCTCAAAGTAAATCTTTCAAAGCAAAGGTTGCATCTTTTTGTAGGTCTGAAGATTTGGTATCACCTGCTCAGCACTGTGAGGCAGGGGGTCACTGATGGCCTGATCTCTAGTGCTGGGCGACAGCAAGACTCAGGTAGGAAGGACAATGGTGTCTTCCTCACCATTTCCTTTCTCCTGCTTCTCACTATTTTTCTCAATCCATCACTTCTTTGGACTACAGATTCTATTATCATATATTTATCTCCCCAATTTGCTCTCTAAAGCTACCACTTTCTTCTGTCATCTATGCTTTCTTTTCTCTTCTTAACCAGTCCTTAGTAGTCTCTTTGGACTTTCTAGTAGATGTAGAGCTAAGTTTTAAGACACTTATTTGCTTTGCTAAGTTTTCAACACTAGGCAAATATTAATATAACATAAAACAAGTCATGACTTTCACTAAAAAAATAACAATGCCATGTCATATATCTCTTTTAACACTATAACATGGAACCCTGATTTAAGGTACTCATCAATTGTTTAAAATTTGAAACTATCTTTTATAAAATACCAGTAAAATGTCAAAATAAGAATGTTACTCATTTTTTTTAGAATGCTACCCTTAAAAAATAGTCAAGTTGCATATTCTGGCAACTTACTTCTTTATGATTTTCAAGCTTTATTCCTACATACTATTAGATTAATAGAAAACCACAATCTGCTCAGATTTTTCATATTACCAAATTGTTTCTAGAATGCAGAACTTAAAAATTGTTACTTTGCATTGGCCAAAATATGTTCCAACTTTTTGAAGGAAACACTGGAAGTTTTTTAAAGTTTTCCTGGAAATTGTGCTCTGTTATACTGTTTCTTGGCACAGTATTACTGTGTAATTTTCTTTCCTTTGCTACTTATCAATGGATTTTATTTTGATTCTTATTTGTCTCAAGCTGCTTGTAAGAAAACAATATGATCAACTACTCATATACATACTTTAAAATGTATTTTCAATATCCATTTAGAGATTAGAGACTTATCATCATAGTCATTGACAGCATCATCGTATAACTGCTTTAGCCTACAACTCCTATTTTCTTGTTTTACTGAGGTTTTCTTACATCATACCTACTTTGTCCTATATTTCAGTTCTGTATCAATGTTCCCCAGCCCAAACCATGTGCATCCTAGACATCACTTTCTTATCCTAGTATTCCTTCTCTATGATCCAATGCAGAACCTGGAAATACTCACTATAATAATAACTTCAGGAAGTGTTTGCATAGCTATTTTGTAAGTGTTTGGGAATATTACAAACACTTGGGTGGATCACAAAATTACACTGTCTGTAGTGGCTTTTTTCCACCCAAACACTGACATTCCTTGATCCTTGATACATTTTTCACATTAAAATGAAATCTGGCACAATTTTGTACAGCAAAGGCCCTAAACAAAACAAAACAAAACCATCAGAGCATGAGAGAATATTTGCAAAAAAAAAATATGACAAGGTTAATCTCCAAAATAACCAAGCAACTCAATAGCAAAGAACAAAAAACAAAATAACCCAATCAAAAATGGACAAAAGATGTAAATAGACATCTCTCAAAGAAAGACATATATTAATTCCACTTTGAAAAAGATGCTCAAAATCATGATTATCAAGAAATGCAAATCAAAACTAAATGAAGTAATACTTCACAGAGATCAGAATAGCCATCATCCAAAAACCTACAAACAATAAATTACAGAAGTGTGTGGAAAAGGGAACCTTCTACACTGTTGGTGGAGAGAAATGTAAATTGGTACAGACACTGTGGAGAATGGTATAGAGTTCATAAAAAACTAAAAATAGTATTAGTATAAGTTTTGGTTGCTCAATCTTGTCTGACTCTTTGCAGCCCCATGGATGGGTAGAGGCCACTCGTTCCTCTGTCGGTGGGTCTCCATTGAAGAGAATACCTGGGTGAGCAACCATTTCCTTCTCAGGGGTCTTCCTGACCGAGTTGAACCTGGGTCTCACATTCTAAGCAGTTCTTTTACTATCACAGGCCACCAGGTATAAATCCTCCTTGGCATATATGGAAAATCATGAATTTGAAGAAGCACACACACGCTTTTAATATTCATTGCAGCACCATTTACAATGCTTAAGACATAGAAGCAACATAAGTGTCCATGAACAGATAAATGGATAAAAAGATGCAAGTACATATATAAATGGAGATATTACTCAGCCCTAAAATGAATGAAATAATGCAGTTTGTGGCAGCAGGGATGGACCTAAGTTGTCATGCTCAGTGAAACATGAGAACATGTCATGGTCATATTCTCAGAAAGACAAATATTGTATGATATGTGGGATCTATAAAAAAATGGTGCAAATGAACTTATTACAAAACAGATACAAGAGTCACAGATGTAGGAAAAAATATGGTTGCCAAAGGAGAGGGAGGGATAAACTGGGAGATTGGGATTGACATGTACACACTACTGTACCTAAAATAGATACAAAATTAGGACCTGCTGTATAACTGAGAACTACTCAATACTTGTGATGACCTATTTGGGAAAACCTCTAAAAAGATTGGATATGTGTATATGAATAACCAGTTTACTTTGCTGTATAGCAGAAACTTAACACAGCATTTTTAAATCATCCTATCTCCAGTAAATTAATTAAAAAATAAAAACATAAAAATTTAAATTAGTACCTAGCCTAAATTTATTTTATAAGTTGTCCCAACTGACTTATGATTTTGGACCAGGCTTCATGTCATTTGCCCCTATATATGTACTTTATGTACTTTTTAAATGTACATACTTTTATGTACTTTTAAGGTCTCTTCTTTAGCCACCTCATGCAAGAGTTGACTCATTGGAAAAGACTCTGATGCTGGGGGAGGAGTTGGGGGCAGGAGGAGACAGAGCGACAGAGGATGAGATGGCTGGATGGCATCACCGACTCGGCCGGACATGAGTCTGAGTGAACTCCGGGAGTTAGTGATGGATAGGGAGGGCCTGGGGTGCTGTGATTCATGCGTTCTGCAAGAAGTTGGGCATGACTGAGAACTGAACTATAGACTGAACAAATTCTTCCAATGTACTTTATTTATATAAGTTTAAAGTCTCTTTCTCTTTCATATCTATGAATTATTATAACGCTTTCAAACCCTCAGAGTTTATGGTTCTAAAATGGACTCTAAAGTGATGAACTGAAGAAATACAAAATTAATTTCATTAATTAGTAATCATTCAAGGCAATTCAATCCCAACTAGAGGTGTAACTTGTAACTTAGTTGGGAGTACCTTGGCCTTGTGCCTTCTTTTAAGCATGTTAAAACACACACCTTTTATCTCCCACACATAAATCATCTCAATGACAGCTGTTTACTAAATGTTACTGATGAAGAGAAAGCTAATTTCTTTTAATTTCCAATAATTTTTATCTTAACAAATTTATTCTCATAAAGTAAAGCTTTTCCACTATATTTACTACTAATAACTGTAGGACCTAAGTTTAGATTACATTAGAAGGGCTTCAAAGCATCTGAAATCAATTAGATAGGTCTTACAGTTTCTGTAGTTATTCCTAAATAAACTGAGCAGATATGACCTAAATCCCAATGAGAAAGGGTTTTTGTCTTCAGACAGTCATGGATTTCCATACTAACTAATGCTTTTAATACAGTATTGCTAATATAAAAGAAGCAAGGAAGTCATAACTTTTCTATAACAATTTGTATGGATTTATTACTTAATTAGTTTCTTACCTTTATCTGACAAGGGTTATTGAGTACAGCTTATACCTCTATAAAGCCAGAACAAATCTAAGTATTCTTTTATAGAGTCACATTAAATGCAATATGTGAACAGTAAAATGTATTAACACACCTCAGAGTTTTCAATTTGTCATATCTCTCAAGCAGTTGGAAAGATATGTATTCAAGAGTGATTTATTTCTTGTAGAGAGAAGCAAAACTACTCAACAAAAATAAAATTAGTTATTTCTGCTCAGTTGAAAATGGTCAACACCTACAGCACCATGTTAAGCTGCTCTGAAATGAGGCACTTTATGGGTAAGCAGAAATGGAGATCAGATAGTTATTAGAGGAAATAATACTAACCATAACACAGTGAGCATTGAAAATAACTTACAGAGAAGACAAGCCCCAAATCTAATGCATGTTGGGAGTTCAATAATAT
>NW_027219397.1:0-3722 GCF_027580195.1 Bos mutus
AGGCAGATTCTTTACCATCAAGTCTCAGAATCTTTGTTCTAGACATTCCTAAACTTTAAATTGGCCTGGTATATAGTTAGAGTGTTAACAAATATTTGTTGAGTGAATAAATGAAGCGAACAAAGGAAAACAAAGAGGCTAGACAAAGTTGAGGCTCACTCCTTATATTTATTGGAGAAATGAATTCATTTATTCATCAAATATTGACTGAATGCCTAGAGAAGTTCTGAACTTAGTTCAGAGAGGCTCTGGTTAGAGCTACCGTACCCCTCCTGCTGCACAGAGAGGTGAAGCTAGATCAACCTCATGCTAACACAGAAGTAACTCTGGAAGACAGGTTCTAGGTGAAAAAAAAGGAAAGAATAGCCACAGCGGTGCTGCTCTCAGGGCTGCGTGTGTCCTGACCTGGAGAGAGTAGGTGAGGGTTTTATTACTTAATGGTTCCAGGAGGCATGATCAGCTTGTGAGTATCCTTCTGATTGGTTGGTGGTGAGTAAATGAGTCAGCATGCGTCAGCAGCCGGGCTCCAACCTGTCCCAGGATCTACTTTGCTTGTGGAGCAGCACTGCTGCTAACTACCACCTGGGTAGAGGAGTTTCCAGTATCCTACAAAACAGCTCACAGACATGTTATGTGTATCCCTTGAGGCTGCTTCCCCCTTGTCTAGGCATCTCCTCCTTTCATGATTAGCAACTCTTTGAACCTACCCTTGGAACTCGGAGAAAGGTCATGGAGGCTGAATGAAGCCTATTTCCTATAATCAAGAAATAGAGACACAGAAAGGCTTTTTAATGCGTGCCAGGAGCCACAGGGTCCTGCTAATTATCAGAAGGTATTCTAATTTGGGCAACAGGAGAGGCATCTCAGGGGGCTGCCCTTTGGGATCTGAATGAGAAATAAGAGACCAAGCCGTACAGTGTGACCCAGCTGTTGCTACAGCAGTAAATTAAGATGATGCATAGAAAGCATTTATCTCAGTCATCAGCCAATGGTAGTGATGAGTACCTAAGGTGTGGTACCTGACCCAGCCCATACTTCAAGCTGGAAGGGATCTGAGAAATGGCAGGTGAAGAGGACTTTCTGACCCGTCACCTGAGTAGGTCACAAAACCCTCATATGTCTGGTGCCTCCTTAGAGGGACTCCATAATTTCCAAATACAGAGGACACCAGAGATGTCACCCTAACCTTTTTGTCTTATCATTTGCCCACCACTGTCCTCTCTTTATTAAACCTGGCATAAAAACACTCAGGTTTAGCTACTTCATCAGATCTTATTCCTTATAAGTCTCCCAGGTTTCAGTAAACTTATATTAAATACATTTGTTTGCTTTTCTCTTTTAGGTCTTTATGACAGGGACCCCAGTCAGACATTTTCCTCCTTACAGTAGATAAAGAAAAAGAACATTTTTATTCTCCTACAGTAGGCTATGGTTTTTCCCAGTAGTCATGTATGGATGTGAGAGTTGGACAGCTGGGCACAAAGAATTGATGCTTTTGAACTGTGGTGTTGGAAGACTCTTGAGAGTCCCTTGGAGATACAAGGAGATTAACCAGTCCATTCTAAGAGATCAGTCCTGGATGTTCTTTGGAAGGAATGATGTATTTAAGCTGAAACTCAGTACTTTGGCTACCTCATGCAGAGTTGACTCATTGGAAAAGACTCTGATGCTGGAAGGGATTGGGTGCAGGAGGAGAAAGGGGGCGACAGAGGATGAGATGGCTGGATGTCACTGGCTCCGGTGGACATGAGTTTGGGTGAACTCCAGGAGTTGGTGATAAACAGGGAGGCCTGGCGTGCTGCAATTCATGGGGTCTAAAGGAGTCAGACACAACTGAGTGACTGAACTGAACAGTAGATATTATGCTGGATTCAATGGTGGCAAACAAGATGTTCATTTCACAATATTCAAAACTTAGAACAAGTCCACAGTGACATGATGTATACGCCCTCTCTAGATGGCACAGGGGTTTCTGCAAACCTTGGGCTTGTGTGCTCCAAGTCCTTGGAAGAACGGACAACTCCTCCCTGCCCTAGGAGGATTAGATTCTGCTATATTCTGAATTTTGTATCAAACCCAGCACCTCAAATCCACTGCAGATCCCATTTTGACAGATATCCTGGGGTTTTAGAACTCTTGATCAGGATGAGACCTTGTAGTAGTCTACTTCTTATATGAACTTCTAACATATTAGCTATGTAATCCTTGATGCAATTTTAAATCTGCCAAATCAAATAATTTATTTTACTGGTTGTCTGGAGCTTATATTAAACATATATGAAAACAAAATAATTACATTTTGGCTTTTCAAAAGCCTATTTATATAGTCTTTATCCTACAGATTGAAAAGGTTGTTCTTAAACATTGACATTTCTGATAACCTTTTAAAAACTCATTATACCATTAAAATATACTATAGTGTACTCCAGCAGAATAAAAACAAATTTAAAGTAGAAACTAAAAATCTCTGAGGATAATCACTATTAAAACTTTTAACATCCTTTCATATATCTCTTCAGGCTAATATACACACACATATATAAAATTTTGAATAAATGATGTATATTCTATATATATTTCAGAATGCTCTTTACAAACATTTTGTTAAATTCTTTATATCTGTCCTCTTCACTCTCTTATCCATCTCTCCTCATCACTACTGGCAAAAATGTTAAGCTTCTTTTCTCACTTGGTCTACATGTAAAAGTCCTTCAAATCAGCTAACACCTGAGCTGTGCTTGATCAATTTCAGTCATGTCAATAAGGACCATGGGGACTGTAGCCCACTTGAGCTCCTCTGTCCATGAATCTCCAGGCAAAAAAATACCAGTAGGTTGCCATGCCCTTCTCCAGGAGATCTTCCAATCCAGGATCAGCAGATCTCCAGTATTATGGAGCAGATTCTTTGCCGATCTGAGCCGCAGGAAGCCCAAGAATACTGGAGTGGGTAGCTATCCTTCTCGGGATCTTTATGACAGGAATGGAACCAGGGTCTCCTGCGAGTTTTTGTATTTCCATACAAATTGTGAAATTATTTGTTCTAGCTCTGTGAAAAATACTGTTGGTAGCTTGATAGGGATTGCATTGAATCTATAAATTGCTTTGGGTAGTATACTCATTTCACTATATTGATTCTTCAATCCATGAACATTACACACTGAGAAACCAGAAGGGAAAGAGACACGTGTACCCCAATGTTCATGCAGCACTGTTTATAATAGCCAGGACATGGAAGCAACCTAGATGTCCATCAGCAGATGAATGGATAAGAAAGCTGTGGTACATATACACAATGGGTATTACTCAGCCATTAAAAAGAATACATTTGAATCAGTTCTAATGAGGTGGATGAAACTGGAGCCTATTATACAGAGTGAAGTAAGCCAGAAGGAAAAACATAAATACAGTATACTAATGCATATATATGGAATTTAGAAAGATGGTAACAATAACCCTGTGTGCGAGACAGCAAAGAGACACTGAGAAAATTCAAGTCTTACCTGGCTCATCGATCACCTACTTGTATTTTAAAGTAGGGACTTCCTGGTGATCCAGTGGTTCCAAGACTCCTCACCTTCCACTGCAGGGTCTCTGGTTCAATTCCTGGTTGGGAACTAGGATCCTGCATGCCGCCCAATCAAAAAAAGAAGGTGAAAAGAGGCCTTCAGTAACCATCTTAAGCTCTGCCAGGTAACCCAAATAGAGCTCAGTCGACAGTTCTG
>NW_027219398.1:0-5466 GCF_027580195.1 Bos mutus
ATATGTCACTTGATCAGTGTTTGATATCCACGTGATCAGTTCATGCGCAGTCATGTGATCAGTGCATGATAGCTACGTGATCAGTGCATGATCAGCCACGTGATGAGTGCAAGATTGCCAAGTGATCAGTGCATGGTTAGTTACGTGATCAATGTCTGATTAGCCACGTGATCAGTGCATGATAGCCTCCTGATCAGTGCATGATCAGTCACGTGATCATGGCATGCGCAGTCATGAGATCAGTGCATGAGAGCTATGCAATCAGTTCATAATCAGTCACTTGATCATTGCAGGATCAGCCACGTGATCGGTGCATGATAGCCACGTGACCACTGCATGATCAGTCACGTGATCAGTGCATGATCAGCCACGTCATCAGTGCATGATAGCCACGTGATCAGTGCATGATCAGTCACATGATCATGGCATGCGCAGTCATATGATCAGTGCATTATAGATAAGCCATCAGTGCATAATCAGTCATGTGAACAGTGCATGATCAGCCACGGGATCAGTGCATGATAGGCATGTAATCAGTGCATGAACAGGTAAGTGATCAGTTCATGCGCAGTCACGTGATTAGTGCATGATAGACACGTGATCAGTGCATGATCAGCCACGTGACCAGTGTATGATCAGCTTCTTGATCAGAGTATGATCAGCCACGTGATCAGTGTATGATCAGCCACGTGATCAAAGTATGGTCAGCCACGTGATCAGTGTATGATCAGTCACGTGATCAGTGTATGATCAGCCACGTGATCAGGGCATGATCAGCCTCGTGATCAGGGCATGATCAGCCAAGTTATGAGTGCATGCACAGTCACGTGATCAGTATAGGATCAGCTACGTGATCAGTGCATGATGAGCCACTTGATCAGTGCATGGTCAGCCACGTGATCAGTGCATGAACCACGTGATCAGTCTATGCTCAGCTTCAGATCAGTGTATGATCAGCTTCGTGATCAGTGCATAATCAGGCACGAGATCAGTGCATTATCAGTAATTTGATAAGTGTATGATCAGCCACCTGATCAGTGCATGAACAGCCACGTGATCAGTGCATGATCAGCCTCGTGATCAGTGCTTGATCACCCACGTGATCAGTGCATGATCAGCCACACAGCAGGCACAGTCACGTGATCAGTGTATGATCAGCTTCGTGATCTTTGCATGATCAGCCACGGGATCAGTGGATGATCAGTCACGTGATCAGTGTATGATAAGCTTCGTGATCAGTGCATGATCAGCCACGTGTTCAGTGCATGATCAGGCACGTGAAGAGTGCATGATCAGGCACATGATCAGCGTATGATAGCCAGGTTATCAGTGCATGCTCAGCCACGTGATCAGTGCATGCACAGTCACGTGATCATTGTATGATCAGCGTCGTGATTAGTGCATGATCAGCCACGTGATCAGTGCATGATCAGGAACGTGATCAGTGCATGATCAGCCACGTGATCAGTGTATGATCAGCCACGTGATCAGTGCAAGTGCAGTCACGGGATCAGTGTATGATCAGCCACGTGTTCAGTGCATGATAGCCATGTAATCAGTGCATGATAGCTACGTGATCAGTGCATAATCAGCCACATAATCAGTGCATGATAGCCAGCTGACCAATGCATGATCAGCAACGTGATCACTGCATGATAGACATGTGATCATTGCCTACAGTTACATGATCATTGCATGCACAGTCACATGATCAGTGCATGATACCCACGTGATCAGCGCATGATCAATAACATGATCAGCAACATTCAGACACGTGATCACTGTATGCTCAGTCACGTGATCAGTCCCTGATCAGCCACGTGATCATTGTATATCATCCTCGAGATCATTGCATGCACAGTCACATGATCAGTGCATGATAGCCACATGATCAGAGCACGATCAGTCACGTCTTCAGTGCATGATCAGTCAGGTGATCAGTGCATGATCAGCTACGTGATCAGTGCATCATTGCCAGGTGATCAGTGCATGATCAGTCACGTGTTCAATGTATGATCAGCCACGTGATCAGTGCATGATAGACACGTGATCAGTGCATGATCAGTCACGTGATCAGTGTTTGATCCACCACATGATCAATGCATGATAGCCACCAGATCAGTGCATGATCAGCCACGTGTTCAGTGCATGATAGACCCGTGATCAGGGCATGATAGCCACGTGATCAGTGCATGATCAGTCACGGGATCAGTGCATGATCAGCCACGTGATCAGTGCATGATAGCAACCTGATCAGTGCATGATAAGATACGAGATTAGTGCATGATCAGCCACGTGATCAGTGTACGATCAGACACGTGATCAGTGCATGACCTGCCACGTGATCAGTGCATGATAGTCACCTGATCAGTGCATGATAAGCAACGTGATTAGTGCATGATCAGCCACGTTATCAGTGTATGATCAGCCACGTGATCAGTGTATAATCAGCCACGTGATTAGTGCATGATCAGCCACGTGATCACTGTATGGTCAACCACGTAATCAGTGCATGATGAACCACATAATCAGTGCATGATCAGCCACGTGATCATTGCATGATAGCCACCTGATCAGTGCATGATAAGCAACGTGATTAGTGCATGCTCAGTCACGTGATCAGTGTATGATAAGACACGTCTTCAGTGCATGAGAGACATTTGGTCAGTGCATGATAGCCACGTGATCAGTGCATGATCAGTCACGTGATCAGTGCATGCGCAGTCACGTGATCAGTGTATGATCATTCTCGTTATCAGTGCATGATCAGCCCCTTGATCAGTGCATGATCATCCAAATGATCAGTGCAGGCAGTCACGTGATCAGTGTGTGATCAGCTTCTTCTTCATAGTAGGATCAGCCACGTGATCAGTAGATGATCAGCCACGAGATCAGAGTATGATCAGCCACGTGATCAGTGTATGATCAGCCACGTAATCAGTGCATGTTCCCCACCGTGTTTAGTGCATGATCAGGCACAGGATCAGTGTATGATCAGCCATGTGACCAGTGCATGATCAGCCACGTGATCAGTGAATGATCAGGCACGTGATCAGTGCATGATCAGACACCTGATCAGTGCATGGTCAGACACGTGATCAGTGCATGATTGCCATGTGATCAGTGCATGATCAGCCACGTAATCAGTGCATGATAGCCACCTGACCAGGGAATGATCAGCAACGTGATTAGTGCATGATCAGCCACATGATCAGTGCATGACCAGCCACGTGATCACTGTATGATCAGCCACGTCAGCAGTGCATGTGCAGTCACGTGATCAGTGCATGATAGCCACGTGATCAGTGCATGATCAGCCACGTGATGTGCATGATCAGCCACGTGATCAGTCAGGAATGATCAGCAAACGATGATCAGTGCATGATCAGCCATGATCAGTGCATGCACAGTCATGAGATCAGTGTATGATCAGCTTCGTGATCAGTGCATGATCAGCCACATTATCAGTGCATGATCAGTCACGTGATCAGTGTATGATCAACCACGTGATCAATGAATTATAGCCACAAGATCACTGCATGATCAGTCACGTGATCAGTGCATGTTCAGTCACGTGATCAGTGCATGATCAGTCACGTGATCAGTGCATGTTCAGTCACGTGATCGTGATCAGTGCATGATCAGCCACGTGATCAGTGTTTGATCAGCACTTGAACAGTGTATGATCAGCCACGTGATCAGTGTATGATCAGCCACGTGATCAAAGTATGGTCAGCCACGTGATCAGTGTTTGATCAGCCACGTGATCAGTGCATGTTCCCCAAAGTGATTAGTGCATGATCAGGCACGTGATCAGTGTATGATCAGCCACGTGATCAGTGCATGATCAACCACGTGATTAGTGCATGATCAGCCACATGATCAGTGCATGCACGGTCACGTGATCAGTGTATGATTAGCTTCGTGATCAGACCATGATCAGCCATGTTATCAGTGCACGATCAGGCACGTGAAGAGTGCATGATCAGTCATGTTACCAGTGTATGATAGCCAGGTTATCAGCGCATGATCAGCCACGTGATAAGTGCATGATCAGCCATGTGATCAGTGCATGCACAGTAATGTGATCAGTGTATGATCAGCTTCGTGATCAGTGCATGATCAGACACCTGATCAGTGCATGGTCAGACACGTGATCAGTGCATGATTGCCATGTGATCAGTGCATGATCAGCCACGTAATCAGTGCATGATAGCCACCTGACCAGGGAATGATCAGCAACGTGATCAGTGCATGCTCACCCACATGATCAGTGCATGATCAGCCACACAGCAGGCAAAGTCACGTGATCAGTGCTAGATCAGCCATCTGATCCGTGCATGATCAGCCAGGTGACAGTGCATGATCAGTCACGTGTTTCAGTGTATGACCAGGCACGTGATCAGTGCATGATCAGCCACCAGATCAGTGCATGATCAGTCACGTGATCAGTGCATGATCTGTCACGTGTCCAGTGTATGATATCCACGTAATCATTTTTTGCACAGTCATGTGATCAGTCATGCACAGTCACGTGATCAGTGTATGATCAGCTTTGTGATCAGTGCAAGATCAGCCACGTGTTCAGTGCATGATCAGACACGTGAAGAGTGCATGATCAGTCACGTGATAAGTGCATGATCAGGCACATGATGAGTGCAGGATCAGGCACGTGATCAGTGCAGGATCAGTCAAGTGATCAGTGCATGATCAGTCACGTGATCAGTGCATGATAGCCACATGACCAGTGCATGATCTGTCACATGTTCAGTGCATGATCAGCCACGGGTTCAGTGCATGATAGGCATGTGATCAGTGCATGATAGCTACGTGATAAGTGCAGGATCAGCCATGTAATCAGTGCATGATCAGCCACGTGATCACTGTATGATCAGTCACGTGATCAGTGCATGATCCACAACGTGATTAGTGCACGATCAGGCACGCGATCAATGTATGATCAGCCACGTGGTCAGTGCATGATCAGCCACGTGATCAGTGCATGCACAGTCACGTGACCAGTGTATGATCAGTTTCGTTGTCAGTGCATGATCAGGCAGGTGAAGAGTGCATGATCAGTCACGCGATCAGTGTATGATAGCCAGGTTATCAGTGTATAATCAGCCACATGCGCAGGGAATGATCAGCCACGGGATCAGTGCATGATAGCCACGTGATCAGAGCATACACAGTCATGTGATGAGTGTGTGATCAGCTTCGTGATCAGTGCATGATCAGGCTGGTGAAGAGTGCATGATCATTCACGGGATCAGTGTATGATAGCCAGGTTATCAGTGCTTGATCAGCCACGTGCTCAGTGCATGATCAGCCACGTGATCAGTGAATGATAGCCACGTGATCACTGCATGATAAGTCACGTTATCAGTGTATGATCAACCACGTGATCAATGAAAAATAGCCACCAGAATAGTGCATGATCAGTCACGTGATCAGATCATGATCAGT
>NW_027219399.1:0-3307 GCF_027580195.1 Bos mutus
GCAGCTGAGCAGGGGGCTAATCCAACTCAGCGGGGACTGATCAAAAAAGGGGTGTCATGCGGGGCTCAGGTGACCCGGGGCTGATCCGTGACGGGTCGTTGCTGATCGTGGCTCTCCTGCGGTCCAAAATGCCTCAGCGGCAAAAAATTAAGCGGGTGAAACAGGCGCCCGATCCCCGCGGCCCAACTTCGATTATCCCGATGTCGGGGCCCGAAACATGGCCCCTTTTGGCCCATTATCAAGCGGTGAAGGCATGAATCCCCGGCGGGGATTATCAAGCAATTAACAGGCATGAATCCTGTGGCCCGCTGGCGACTATCAAACAGCTGAGCAGGCGCAATCCCGTAACTCAGCAGGCACTGATCCCCGGGGGCTGTCATGCTTTATCGGGGGACGAGAGGCGGGTCCTGTGACTGCTCATTGCTGATCAGGGAAACTTTCCCGCACGAATCCCTTTGCCTCAGCGGGCCCAAAAATCAAGCAGCTGAACAGGCATAATCCCCCCGTCCCGATTATCAGCAGATGAGCAGGCATGAATCATCCCCCCAATGGCGATTAACAAAACAGCTGGGAAAGGGATGAATACTGCGGAGCTGGCGATTTCCGAAGCAGCTGAGCAGGCATGAATCCTGCGGCCCGCCCGGGGGATTATCGGGAGTGAGCAGGCATGAATCCTGCAGCCCAACGGGGATTATCAAAACAGATGAGCAGGGCCCCAATCATCCCGGGGCCCCGGCGTTATCAAACAGATGAACAGGCATGAATCATGCGGCCCAGCTGGCGATTATCAAACAGATGAGCAGGCATGGAAACCTCCGGCCCCGCTGGGGTTATGAAGCAAAAAGGCGGCCCGAAACATCGGGCCCCCCTGGCGATTATCAAGCAGATGAAATAGCCTGGTCCTCCGGCTCAGCTGGCGATTATCAGAAGTAGGGTGAGGCGCTAAAACCCATAACTCAACCGGCACTGATCATTGGGGCCCTGGGATCAATTTACTGGGCGCGTAAAGTGGCTGCTCTTTGCTGATCAGGGGCTCTCAACCCGGATCATTCCTCAAAACAGGAAGAATCAAGCAGCTGGCGAGAAACCCCTGCGGCTCAGCTTTTTTATCAAAACAGCTGAGCAGGCGTAATCCCTCTCAGCAGGCACTGATCCGTCGTCATGCAGTCTCAGGTGACTGAGAGGGGTGATCATGTGACTGCTCATTGCAAAACAGGTGGGTCTCCCATGGATCTGTGCCTCAACCCCCCAAAAAATTAAGCAACTGAACGGGGGAATCCTGGGGAAAGCTTACGTTATCAACCCCGATGAGCAAAGGGGAATATCGACCCCAAAGGCGATTTTCAAAGCTGGGGAAAAGGGGGAATCCCGCGGCCCAGCTGGCGGTTTCAACAGATGAAAAGGGCAGAATCCTGTTGGGCCTTTCAATTATCAAAACAGCCAAAAAAAAAGGGGCTAATCCCTCTCCGGCCGTCCCCGTGGGTGTCCCTCAGTCTTTTGGTTTTGCGGGGGCTAAACATGTGACCACTCATGTGCTGATCAGGTTGGGTCTCCCGCCCGCGGATCAAAGTGCCTCCCGCAAAAAAAAGGGAAATTTAAACGCTGAGCGGGGATGAATCCCCACCCCGGGACTTTCGTTATGGGAGATTTCAGGCTTTAATCATGCGGCCCAAATTGGGGTTATCAAACAAAATGAGAAGGCCTGAATTTTTCCGGGCCCCGCTGGCGATTATCAAGCAGATGAACAGGCCCGGAAACCTTTGGGCCCGGGTGGCGGGTTATAAAAAAAATGAGCAGGCGTAAACCGTAAATCAGCAGGCACTGATCGCCCTGGCTGTCATGCGGGGATCCCGGTTTTAGGGGCGGTGATCCTGTGACTCTCATGTGCTGATCGGTAGCTTTCTGCGAATCCTTTTCCTCAGGGAGGAAAAATCAAAACGGGTGAGCAGGCATGAATCCTCCCGGGTCAACGCGATTATCAGCAGATGAGCGGCATGAATCATCGGAAAGGGTTTTCAAGCGGGTGAGAAGGCGAAATGCGGCCCCGCTGGCGATTGTCAAACGGGTGGCGGGCCCGATCCCGCGGCCCCGCTGGCGATTATCAAGCAGCTGAGCGGCATGAAACCCCCAGCCCAACTGGCGTTATCAAAGCAGATGAGCGAGCACCCAATCATTTCGGCCGGCCCGGGGTTATCAAGCAGATGGGGAGCGGGATGAATCATGCGGCCCAGCTTGGGTTATCAAGCAGATGGGGCATGAATCCTCCCCCCAGCCGGCGTTTGAAACAGAAAAGCAGGCGCGGAAACATCGGCCCCCCTGGCGATTATCAAGCAGATGGGTAGCCATAATCCTCGGGCTCATTGGGATTATCAAGGGCTGAAGGGCGGGTAATCCCCTCAGCAGGCACTGATCATGGCCCGGGCCATCGGTGATCAGGTGACTGAAAGCTGATCTGGGCTGCTCATGTGCGGTCCCCGGGCTCTCAACCGGATCATTTCCTCCCGCAGGCAAAATCGGGAGCTGGGCAGGGCCCTGAATCCTCGGCTCAGCTGGGATTATCAAACAGCTGGCAAACGCTAATCCCCAAATTTAGCAGGCACTGATCCCTGGCTGTCATCATGTCAGGTGGGCGAGGCGCTGATCATTGACTTTTTCCCCATTTCTGATCGGGGCGCTCTCCCATGGAAACATTCCCCAGCAGGCAAAAAGGCAGCTGAACCCGGGCAGAAACCCGCGGCGGGGTTGCGGTTCCCGCAGATGGCAGGCCGGGAAACATGCGGCCCAATTTCGTTATCAAACAGCCGAGCAGGCATGAATCCTGCGGCCCAGCTGACGATTATCAAGCAGCTGAAGGCATGAATCCTCGCGGCCCGGCTGGCAGGTTATCAAGCGAATGAGCAGCCGTAGTCCTGCTGCAGCTGGCGATATCAGCGAGATGAGCAGGCACATGAATCACTGCACCTCCAGCTGGCGGTGTAAACAGATGAGCAGGCATGAATCATGCTGCCAACTGGCGTTATCGCAGAAACAGGCATGCATCCTGCAGCTCAGCTGGCGATTATCAAACAGCTGAGCAGGCGTAATCCACGTAACTCAGCAGCGGGCGCGATCATGGCTGTCATGCAGTGCTCAGGTGACTGAGCACTGATCATGTGACTGCTCATGTCCTGATCGGGTAGCTCTGCGGATCATGTGCCTCAGGCAAGAATCAAGCAGCTGAGCGAGCATGAATCCTGCGGCTCAGCTTCGCGTTATCAGCAGATGAGCAGGCATGAATCATGCAGCCCAATGGCGATTATCAAGCAGC
>NW_027219400.1:0-5784 GCF_027580195.1 Bos mutus
ATGAAGACATATCCATACATAGAGGGTCTTGCTTTCAAGGAACTCGTACAGCAGATTTCTACAAGTTAGGGCTTTCAAATGCTCTAGAAGCATGTGAACGTTCAGTATGCTCCATTTTCATTTCAAAGAAAGATCGTTTGACTTCATAGCAAAGGTGGAGACCTTCAGCGTTGAGTCAATACTTATACCTTGACCATTTCAGGCAAGTCTTGTGGTTTTCCTTCTGGAGGTGTGTGGCTCTTGCAGAAATGTGAAGATCTTCCATCGTCCTCAGACTTTGGTGTCATTTGCAATCATCCAGAAAGCTTCCAGGATGTGGAATGGAAAGAAGGCTTCCCCACCCCACACACACACCCCACTGTTGACAGCCTTGTGATAAGCGGTCCCAAAACAAGAATCAGACAAACCAGAAGCCCAGATGATAGTCCGAGATGAAGGAACTAAGCAGCTGGTTGCGATGGCACCAAAGGAAAGGTTGCTCTTTTTGTCTGCCCTCTACTCCTTTCTTCCTGGACACATTAGGTTTTGTCATGGAAATTTGAAATAAAGTGCACAAAAGTCATATGTGTTGAATCAAGATTTTGCATTTAACCATCTCTCAAAAAGGAAGAGAGCTTCACCTGCACATGTTTCTTTCAAAACCGTCAATTTACTTTTCAATTCTGGGGTTTCTCTCTTGCCTTATTCAGATTGCATTTAACAGTAAAAATCAACGAAACTACATAAAGATTCAAAGATACCAACAAAGGACAGCTTCTGTTTTGAAATCAATCTCCATTTAGTAGAACACTAAACTCTATTCTTTGTATTTTTGCCTAGAATTAGCAATGTCCTGGTTCAGATGGCAGGCATCCATGGCAAGAGGGAGACTGGGTTTGATCCTGGGTCGGGAGAAAGATCCCGAGAAGGAAATGGCAACCCATCAGTCGCTACAGAAATGCACCATGGACAGAGAGGAGCCTGATGGCACGTATCCACGGTTGTATTAAAGTTGGGCTCAACCCAGCAACTACGAACACAAGTATTTCAAAGACCACACTCTAAGTGTGTGTGTGTGTGTGTGTGTGTGTGTGTGTGTGTATCTCCTCTTACCGTCTTGGGAGTCTGTCTGGAATCTTCATGTATTTCTGCTCTATCTCCTGACAGCCAGCCACGTCTGGGTGTCTGTGTCTGCCTCCCAGGCGCCTGGCCTGGCTGAGCTCAGGCTCTGCTGGCGTGGGCGGTGCGAGTGGTGTGTCTGTCGTGTGCCTGTGGCCTGCCTGCTCTCTCCCAGGAAGGTGCGCTTGGGGAGGGCTGGGGCTCCTGGGTAGTGCGGCGAGGGCTGAGGCGCCTCGACCGCCGCCCCTGGGCTTAGGGTCGGCACCGACAGGTGCCGGGCAAGTTGGGCGCCAGTTTACGCCGCGCCCAGGCCCATAGGAGGTTCAGGAGCCCCTGGGGCGGCGGGGTTGGGAGGCGGCGGGCGCCAAGACCGACACCTCGAGCCGGCAGGCCTGAGCAGCGAATGGGATCGGGGGAGGCCGGCTCAGCAGCGGCCGGTCTGGAGTGGCCGGTGGGTGGAGGGCGACCTCCGCGCCCAGCCCAGCCCCAGGCCCAGCGCGCTGCGCTGCGCCGCCCTCCCGGTCAATGGGGGTCCTGAAGCCCTCGGGCCCCTGGGCCCGCCAGGCGCTTGCTGGTCTGGTATTGGCGGTGTTCGGGAGGCAGGCGGGCGTCGTCAGGCTGGAATCCGGTGTGCGGCGGGTGCGGCTCCAGTACAGCAGCATGCCCCTGACAGAGAGTGCGGCCCGGTGGCCCGACCTGGCATGAAAGGGCGGGAGGCGCCAAGGCTCGCCGGCGCCCCGAGCAACGCCGTCTCAGGCGTATCAGCCTGAGGCGCCCGATCTCGTCTGATCTGGAAGCTAAGCAGGTCCGGCCCTGGTTGGTATCTTGGATGGAGACCACCTGGGAATCCCGGTGCTCGAGGCTTTGCCTAGCAGAAGAGGTCCTTTAGCCCCGCCGCGCGCCGATTCTTGGATCCCCCGCAGCCCCAACCCTCCGGACCCGCCCGAAGCGGTGGCAAATTTGACTCCGCTGCAGACCTGGGTTGCCTCAGCGCGACCCTTGACCCTCCGCACATTAGCATTGGCCCCAGGACCCGGTGACCGAGCAGTCCGTCTCCACCTGGGGCTCCTTCCGGCTTGCCTCAGGCCAATCCGAGGCCACACCGGCCAGCCAGAGCCCGGCCCCGCCCACCCCTGCCTCGAGGCGTCGTAGCATGCATCATGTGCCTTGCCTGCGCACATTAATTGCCCCAACGGAGACATCTATCTTATTCACTATACCCGTGGGTGGATCTGTGCCTGGGTCAGACTGCTGGACCATAGGCTACTTCACACTACCCGGGTCGCCGGGAACCTCCTTATTTCACTACGCCGGTTCCCTTTGCTCACATCTTCTCCAGCATCGGTTATTGACAGACATTGCAGTGAGGCCCAATCGGACTGGCGTGAGTGGTCCCTCCTTGGAGTTTGGGTTGAGCCTCTCCAATCATTAGTGACGTGGAGCAAGATGACCTTTGAAATGCAGATGCAATGCTGTCACCTCCCTGCTCCAACGAAAACCGTATTTTCCCAGCATATTGAAGATCGACCACCCTTCAGGCTTGCTCCTCACGTTCTTCTCTGATGTCTTTTGCCTGGGATGCCCTCTGCACTCTTTGGCTTCCATCCCCATAGGGCATTTTCGTTTCTTGAATGTCCCTAAGTTTCCCTGGTCACATAGCCTTCCCTTCCCTGCCTGAGAAATTCTTCCCTGCATCTCTCACCTGGTTTGCCCTGAGTTCCAGCCTATGGACCTCCAGCGAAATGGTGCCTCTGGACTTTGTTGAGTCAATACTTATACCTTGACCATTTCAGGCAAGTCTTGTGGTTCCTTCTGGAGGTGTGGCTCTTGCAGAAATGTGAAGATCTTCATCGTCCTCAGACTTTGGTGTCATTTGCAATCATCCAAGCTTCCAGGTCCAGGTTCCAGACCACCAACACACACAGTCAGTAGCCAACGGAGTGGATTCAGGAATACGCGTTGTTCACCGGGCGTACCGTTGATATTGTTGCTGCACTCAGTGCAGTGGGCAGGCCTGGATTATCCACTGGGTCTCATGTGGAATGGAAAGAAGGGCTCCCCCCTCCCCCACACACACCCACCCCCCCCCTGTTGACAGCCTTGTGAAACGTCCCCGAAACAAATCAGACAAACCAAGCCAGATGATAGTTGAGATGAAGGAACTAAGCAGCTTTGAGATGGCACCAAGGTGAAAGGTTGCTCTTTTTGTCTGCCCCTCTACTCCTTTTTCTTCCTGGACCTTAGGTTTTTGTCATGGAGATTTGAAAGAAAGTGCACAAAAGTCATATGTATTTGAATCAAGATTTTGCATTTAACCATCTCTCAAAAGGAAGAGGCTTCACCTGCATGTTTCTTTCAAAGCGTCAATTTGCTTTTCCAGTTCAGTTTCTCTCTTGTATTCAGTTAGCCTTAGAATTAGCAATGTCCTGGTTCAGATGGCAAGGCATCCGCGCAAGACAGGAGACTGGGGTTTGATCCCTGGGTCGGGAAGATCCCGCCGGGAGAAGGAAATGGCAACCCACTCCCAGTATCCTCGCTGGGAAATGCCACGGACAGAGGAGCCTGATGGGCACAGTCCATGGGTTGTATTAAAGTTGGGCTCAACCCAGCAACTACGAACACAAGTATTTCAAAGACACACAAGTGTGTGTGTGTGTGTGTGTGTGTGTGTGTGTGTGTGTGTATCTCCTCTTGCCGCCTTGGAGTCTGTCTGGAATCTTCATGTATTTCTGCCTCTGTATCTCCCTGACAGCCAGCCGCCCGGCCGCTCGTCTGGCCCCGCCTCTCCCAGGCGCTCTGGCTCTGGCTGAGGAGCTTGCGCAGGCCAGCTGTCTCCCTTGGCGTGGGTGCGTGCAGTGTCTGTGTGTCTGTCTGTGTGCCTGCCTGTGGCTTGTCTGCTCTCTCAGGAAGGTCGAGGCTTGGCGTGGGGGCAAGGGGGGCCTCGGTAGTGCGAAGGGGAGGGGCTGAGGCGCCCGGTCGACCGCGCCTCCTGGCTTCTGGTGGGTTTGGGCACCGGACAGGTGCCGGGCAGGTTGGGCGCTCAAGTTTCGCTGCGCCTAGGCCCGCAGGAGGTTCAGAGCCCCTGGGCCGCGGGGTTGGGAGGCGGCGGGCGCCAAGACCGACACCTCCGGGGCCGCGGGCCTGAGCAGCGAATGGGATCGGGAGGCCCGCTCAGCGAGCGCGGCCGGGTCTGGAGTGGCCGCGGGTGGGAGGGCGCCCGAGACTCCGCACCCCTCAGCCCAGCCCCAGGCCGCAGCGCCGCGCACGCACGCACGCACGCCCTCCCGGTCAATGGGGGTCCTGAAGCCCTTGCTGGTCTGGTGTTGGCGGTGTTCGGGGCGGGCGGGCGCGCAGCAGCAGGCTGGAGTCCGGTCGGGGTCGTGCGGCTCAAGTACAGCATGCCCCGCGGCGAGAGGTGCGCGGCCCGTTGGCCCGACCTGCAGGGCAGAGCGAAGGGGGAGGCGGCGCAAGGCTCTTAGGCCCAGAGCCAACCGCCACCGTCTCAGGACATATCAGCCTGAAGGCGCCCGATCTTGTCTGATCTCGAAGCTAAGCAGGGTCGGGCCTGGTTAGTATCTTGGATGGGAGACCACCTGGGAATCCCGGTGCTCGAGGCTTTTGCCTACCAGAAGAGGTCCTTTAGCCCCCACCCTCCCACCTCCCGCGTCCCGATTCTTGGATCCCCCCGCAGCCCCAGCCCCTCCCGGGCGGGGGAGCGGGTGGCGGGGCCCCGACTCCGCTGCAGACCTGGGTTGCCTCCACGCTGCCCGCGAGCCCCTCCGCATTCGCATTCGGCTTCCAGGACACCCGACGACAGGCAGTCCCGTCTCCATCTGGGGCTCCTTTGGCTTGCCTCAGGCAATCCCGGGCTTGCACCGACTCCAGCCAGAGCCCCATCCCCGCCCCACCCCTGCCTCGCAGGCGATCACAAGATGCGCATGTGCACAAGACGCACAGATAGATGTGCCCAAACGGGCATCTATCTTGTTCACTTATACTGTGGGTGGATCTATGCCTGGGAGTCGGACTGCTGGACCATAGGCTACTTCCACTTTTAGTTCCTTGGGAACCTCCATATTCTTTTCCATACCGGCTCACCAACGCCCATTCCTACTCACCGTGGAGGAGAGTTCCCTTTGCTCCACATCTTCTCCAGCATTGGTTATTGACAGACATTGCAGTGAGGCCCAATCGGACTCATGTGAAGTGGTCCCTCCTTGGAGTTTGGAGTTGAGCTCTCCAATCATTAGTGATGTGGAGCAAGATGACCTTTGGAAATGCAGATGCAATGCTGTCACCTCCCTGCTCCAACGGCTCTGTATTTTCCCAGCATATTGAAGATCGACCACTTCCCTTCAGGCTTGCTCCTCACGTTCTTCTCTGATGTCTTTTGCCTGGAATGCCCTCTGCACTCTTTGGCTTCCATCCCATAGGGCATTTTTCGTTTCTTGAATGTCCTAAGTTTCCCTGGTCACATAGCCTTCCAAGATGCTATTTTCCCTGCCTGAAATTCTTCCTGCATCTCAACCGTGGTTTACCTAGGTTCAACCTATGGACCTCAATGAAATGGTTCCTCTGGAAAGCCTTCCCTGACACCCAGGTTTTGTGGTGAGGAAGAGGCCCCTCTATAGGTTCTCAAAGGATCTGCCTGTGATGTATCATTAGAGTCGTCTCAGTGAAAGCAGG
>NW_027219401.1:0-6849 GCF_027580195.1 Bos mutus
GATCAAGCACTGATCACGTGACTGATCATGCACTGATCACGTGGCTATCATGCAGTGATCACTTGGCTGGTCATACACTGATCACGTGCCTGGTCATGCACTGATCACGTGGCTGATCATGCACTGATCACGTGACTGATCATGCACTGATCACGTGGCTGATCATGCACTGATCACGTGGCTATCATGCACTGCTCACGTGGCTGATCATGCAATGATCACGCAGCTACAGTGTACTGGTCACGTGACTGATCATGCACTGATCACGTGACTGATCATGCACTGATCACTTGGCTATCATGCACTACTCACGTGGCTGATCATGCAATGATCATGTAGCTACCGTGTACCGGTCACGTGACTGACCATACACTCATCAGGTGACAGATCATGCACTGATCACGTGGCTATCATGCTCTGATCACGAGACTGATCATACACTGATCACGTCCATATCATGCACTGATCACATGACTGCCCATGCACTGATCACGTGGATGATCATACACTGATCATGTGACAGATCATGCAGTGATCACGTGGCTATCATGCACTGATCAAGTGGCTGATCATACTCTGCTCCCGAAACTGATCATGCACTGATCACGTGGCTATCATGCACAGCTCACGTGAGTGATCATGCACTGATCACCTAATTGATCATGCACTGATCAGGTGACTTATCATGCACTGTTCACGTGACTGATCATGCACTGATCACGTGACTGATCATGCACTGATCTCGTGGCTATCATGCATGGCTCACGTGGCTGATCATGCAATGATCACCTAGCTCCCATGTACTGGTCACGTGACTGATCATGCACTGATCACGTAATTGATCATGCACTGATCATGTGGCTGATCATGCACTGATCACGTGGCTGACCATACACTGGTCACGTGACTGATCATGCACTGATCACGTGACTGATCATGCACTGATCACGGGACTGATCATGCACTGATCACTTGGCTGGTCATACACTGATCACGTGCTTGGTCATGCACTGATCACGTGGCTGGTCATGCACTGATCACTGATCACTGATCGTGGCTGATCATGCACTGATCACGTGACTGATCATGCACTGATCACGCACTGATCTGATCACTGATCACACTGATCATGACTGATCATGGACTGATCATGCACTGATCACGTGACTGGTCATGCACTGATCACGTGGCTGGTCATACACTGATCACGTGCCTGGTCATGCACTGATCACGTGGCTGATCATGCACTGATCACGGGACTGATCATGCACTGATCACGTGACTGATCATGCACTGATCACGGGACTGATCATGCACTGATCACTTGGCTGGTCATACACTGATCACGTGACTGGTCATGCACTGATCACGTGGCTGGTCATGCACTGATCACGTGGCTGATCATACACTGATCACGTGACTGATCATGCACTGATCACGTGACTGATCATGCACTGATCACGACTGACTGCATGCACTGATCTGATCACGTGACTGGACTGATCATGCACTGATCACTGATCACTGCTGTCATGCACTGATCACGTGGCTGATCATGCACTGATCACGTGCTGATCATGCACTGACTGATCATGACTGATCATGCACTGATCACGTGGCTGATCATGCACTGATCACGTGGCTGATCATGCACTGATCACGTGGCTGGTCATGATCACTGATCACGTGCTGGTCATGCACTGATCACGTGGCTGATCATGCACTGATCACGTGGCTGATCATGCACTGATCACGGACTGATCATGCACTGATCACGTGACTGGTCATACTGATCACTGACTGATCATGACTGATCGTGACTGATGCACTGATCACGTGGCTGATCATGCACTGATCACGTGACTGATCATGCACTGATCACGTGACTGATCATGCACTGATCATCACTGATCACGTGGCTGATCATGCACTGATGCACTGATCACGTGACTGATCATGCACTGATCACGTGACTGATCATGCACTGATCACGTGGCTGATCATGCACTGATCACGTGACTGATCATGCACTGATCACGTGACTGATCATGCACTGATCACATCATGCACTGATCACATGACTGATCATGCACTGATCATCATGCACTGATCACGTGGCTGATGATCACTGATCACGTGACTGATCATGCACTGATCATCTGATCATGCACTGATCACGTGACTGATCATGCACTGATCACGTGGCTGATCATGCACTGATCACGTGACTGATCATGATCATGCACTGATCATGCACTGATCACGTGATCATGCTGCTGATCACGTGACTGATCATGCACTGATCACGTGGCTGATCATGCACTGATCACGTGACTGATCATGCACTGATCACGTGACTGATCATGCACTGATCACGTGGCTGGTCATACACTGATCACGTGGCTGATCATACACTGGTCACGTGATTGATCATGCACTGATCACGTGACTGATCATGCACTGATCACGGGACTGATCATGCACTGATCACTTGGCTGGTCATACACTGATCACGTGGCTGGTCATGCACTGATCACGTGGCTGATCATCACTGATCACGTGGCTGATCACTTGGCTGGTCATACACTGATCACGTGACTGATCATGCACTGATCACGTGGCTGATCATGCACTGATCACGTGGCTATAATGCACTGCTCACGTGGCTGATCATGCAATGATCACGCAGCTACCATGTACTGGTCACATGACTGATCATGCAATGATCACGTGGCTGATCATGCAATGATCACGTAGCTACCATATACTGGTCACGTGACTGATCATGCACTGATCACGTAATTGATCCTGCACTGATCACGTGGCGCATCATGCACTGATTACGTGGCTGATCACACTGATCACGTGACTGATCATGTACAGATCACGTGACTAATCATGAAGTGATCACGTGGCTATCCTGCACTGATCACGTGGATATCATCCACTGATCACGTGGCTGATCAGACACGTATCACGTCACTGATCATGCACTGATCACGTGGATATCATGCACTGATCACGTGGCTATCATGCACTGCGCACGTGGCTTATCATGCAATGATCACGTACCTGCCATATACTGGTCACTGATCACATGACTGATCATGCACTGATCACGTGGCTGATCATGCACTGATCACGTGGCTGATCATGCACTGATCATGTAGCAACCATATACTGGTCACGTGACTGATCATGCACTGATCACGTAATTGATCCTGCACTGCACTGGCTCATCACGTGGCTCATCATGCACTGATCACGTGACTGATCACGCACTGATCACGCAATTGATCATGCACTGATCACGTGGCTGATCATGCACTGATCACGCGGCTGATCATCTGGATCACGTGATCAACTGATCACGTAGCTGATCATATAATGGTCGTGACTGTCATTCGTCATGCACAGATCACGTAAATGATCATGCACTGTTCACGTGACTGATCATGTACTGATCACGTGCCTGGTCATGCACTGATCACGTGGTTGATCATGCACTGATCACGTGACTGATCATGTACTGACACGTGCCTGGTCATGCACTGCTCACGTGGCTGATCATGCAATGATCACGCAGCTACCATGTACTGGTCACATGACTGATCATGCAATGATCACGTGGCTGATCATGCAATGATCACGTAGCTGATCATATACTGGTCACGTGACTGATCATGCACTGATCACGTGACTGATCATGCACTGATCACGTGGCACTGCACTGATCACGTGGCGCATCATGCACTGATTACGTGGCTGATCACACACGTATCACGTGACTGATCATGTACAGATCACGTGACTAATCATGAAGTGATCACGTGGCTATCCTGCACTGATCACGTGGATATCATCCACTGATCACGTGGCTGATCATGACACTGATCACGTCACTGATCATGCACTGATCACGTGGATATCATGCACTGATCACGTGGCTATCATGCACTGATCACGTGGCGTTATCATGCAATGATCACGTACCTGCCATATACTGATCACGTGACTGATCATGCACTGATCACGTGGCTATCATGCACTGATCACGTGGCTGATCATGCAATGATCATGTAGCTATCATGTACTGATCACGTGACTGATCATACACCCATCAGATGACTGATCATGCACTGATCACGTGCTGATCATGCACTGATCACGTGCTGATCATGCACTGATCACGTGGCTGATCATGATCACGTGCTGATCATGCACTTACAATGATCATGCATGATCACGTGACTGATCATGCACTGATCGTGACTGACTGATCATACACCCATCAGGTGACTGATCATGCACTGATCTCGTGACTGATCATGCACTGATCACGTGGCTGATCATGCACTGATCACGTGGCTGATCATGCAGTGATCATATGGCTGATCATGCACTGATCAGGTGACTGATCATACACTGATCAGGTGACTGATCATGCACTGATCACGTGGCTGATCATGCACTGATCACGTGGCTGATCATGCACTGATCGTGGCTATCATGCACTGATCACGTGGCTGATCATGCACTGATCACGTGGCATCACTGATCACTGATGATCATGCACTGATCACGTGCTGATCATGCACTGATCACGTGGCTGATCATGCACTGATCACGTGACTGATCATGCACTGCGTGACTGATCATGCACTGATGGCTGATCATGCACTGATCACGTGGCTGATCATGCATGATCACGTGGCTGATCATGCACTGATCACGGACTGATCATGCACTGATCACGTGACTGATCATGCACTGATCACGTGACTGATCATGCACTGATCAGCTGGCTATAATCATGCACTGATCACGTGGATGATCATGCACTGATCACGTGACTGATCATGCACACTGATCACGTGACTAATCATGCACTGATGATCATGCACTGATCACGGCTGATCATGCATCTGACTGATCGTGGCTGATCATGCACTGATCACGTGTCTGATCATGCACTGATCACGTGGCTATCATGCACTGCTCACGTGGCTGATCATGCACTGATGACGTGTCTGGTCATGCACTGATCACGTGGCTGATCATGCACTGATCACATAATTGATCATGCACTGATCATGTGGCTGATCATGCACTGATCACGTGACTGATCATGCACTGATCACGTTGCTGATCATGCACTGATCACGTGGCTGATCATGTATTGATCACGTGACTGATCATGCACGTGATGATCATACACTGATCACGTGGCTGATCATGCACTGATCACGTGGCTGATCATGCACTGATCACGTGGCTGATCATACAATGATCACGTGATTGATCATGCACTGATCACGTGTCTGATCATGCACTGATCACGTGGCTGATCATGCACTAATCACGTGGCTGATCATGCACTGAACACGTGGCTATCATGCACTGCTCACGTGGCTGATCATGCAATGATCACGCAGCTACCATGTCCTGGTCACATGACTGATCATGCACTGATCATGTGACTGATCATGCACTGATCACTTGGCTATCATGCACTACTTATGTGGCTGATCATGCAATGATCATGTAGCTACCATGTACCGGTCATGTGACTGATCATACACCCATCAGGTGACTGATCATGCACTGATCACGTGGCTATCATGCACTGTTCACGTGGCTGATCATACAATGATCACCTGCCTGGTCATGCACAGATCACGTGACTAATCATGAACTGATCACGTAGCTATCATGCACTGATCACCTGGCTGATCATGCACTGATCACGTGGCTATCATGCACTGATCACGAGACTGATCATACACTGATCACGTCCATATCATGCACTGATCACATGACTGCCCATGCACTGATCACGTGGATGATCATACACTGATCATGTGACAGATCATGCAGTGATCACGTGGCTATCATGCACTGATCAAGTGGCTGATCATACTCTGCTCCCGAAACTGATCATGCACTGATCACGTGGCTATCATGATCACGTGGCTGATCATGCACTGATCACGTGAGTGATCATGCACTGATCACGTAATTGATCATGCACTGATCAGGTGACTTATCATGCACTGATCACGTGACTGATCATGCACTGATCACGTGACTGATCATGCACTGATCACGGGACTGATCATGCACTGATCACGTGGCTGATCATGCACTGATCACGTGGCTGATCATGCACTGATCACGTGGCTGATCATGCACTGATCACTGATCACGTGATCACGTGATGATCATGCACTGATCACGTGACTGATCATGCACTGATCACTGATCACGTGCACTGATCACGCACTGATCACGCACTGACTGATCATGACTGATCATGATCACTGCACTGATCACGATGACTGATCATCACTGATCACGTGGCTGGTCATGCACTGATCACGGACTGATCATGCACTGATCACGTGGATCTGGTCATACACTGATCACTGTGACTGGTCATGCACTGATCACGTGGCTGGTCATGCACTGATCACGTGGCTGGTCATACACTGATCACGTGACTGATCATGCACTGATCACGGGACTGATCATGCACTGCACTGATCACTGATGACTGATCATGCACTGATCACGTGACTGGTCATGCACTGATCACGTGGCTGGTCATACACTGATCACGTGCTTGGTCATGCACTGATCACGTGGCTGGTCATGCACTGATCACTGGCTGATCATGCACTGATCACGTGACTGACTCATCATGCACTGATCACGTGACTGATCATGCACTGATCACGGGACTGATCATGCACTGATCACTTGGCTGGTCATACACTGATCACGTGCTTGGTCATGCACTGATCACGTGGCTGGTCATGCACTGATCACTTGGCTGGTCATACACTGATC
>NW_027219402.1:0-6886 GCF_027580195.1 Bos mutus
ATTTTCTGTTTCTGCTTGAGAGGGCATCATATGCATCCGTTCAGTTCAGTTCAATCGCTCAGTGGTGTCCGACTCTTTGGAACCCACGAATCGCAGCATGGCAGGCTTCCCTGTCCATCACAAACTCCCAGAGTTGACTCAGACTCACGTCCATCGAGTCAGTGATGCCAACCAGCCATCTCATCCTCTGTCGTCCCCTTCTCTTCCTGCCCCCAATCCCTCCCAGCATCCCAGTCTTTTCCAATGAGTCAACTCTTCGCATGAGGTGGCCAAAGTACTGGAGTTTCAGCTTTAGCATCAGTCCTTCCAAAGAAATCCCAGGGCTGATCTCCTTCAGAATGTACTGGATGGAACTCCTTGCAGTCCAAGGGACTCTCAGGAGTCTTCTCCAACACCACAGTTCAAAAGCATCAATTCTTTGGCACTCAGCTTTCTTCACAGACCAATTCTCACATCCATACATGACCACTGGAAAAACCATAGCCTTGACTAGATGGACCTTTGTTGGTGGAGAAATGTCTCTGCTTTTGAATATGCTACCTAGGTTGGTCACAACTTTTCTTCCAAGGAGTAAGCGTCCGTTAATTTCTTGGCTACTGTCACCAACTGCAGTGATTTTAGAGCCCCCCCAAAATAAAGTCTGACGCTGTTTCCAGCTTCCCCATCTATTTTTGCCATGGTGATGGGACCAGATGCCATGATATTCATTTTCTGAATGTTGAGTTTTAAGCCAACTTTTTCACTCTCCTATTTCACCTTCATCAAGAGCAGAGTAAATATTTATTCATACCCACATACACATATGAGAGAATACATCGACATTTTATGAATTGCATTTAAATATTCTTCTATTTCTCCAAAAGATGAAGCATAAGCACAATAAATATTTATTCACACCACATATCTGCAGAGTCTCTTGGATTGTAAGGAAACCAAACCAGTCAATCCTTAAGAATGTTACCTTTGATATCCACTGGAAGGACTGATGCCGAAGCTGAAACTTCAATTCTTTGGCTACCTTATGTGAAGAACGGATCACTGGAGACACCCCTGATGCTGGGGAAAGATTGAAGGCAGGAGGAGAAGCGGACAGCAGAGGATGAGATGGTGGGGTGGCATCACCCACTCGGTGGGTCTGAGTTTGCGGAGGCCCAGGTAGCACGTAATTGGACAGGGAAGCCTGGCAGGCCACAGACCACGGGTCACAAAGAGTTGTACGAGTGAGCAACTGAAGTGAACTGATGGACATATATAAATAAAATCCTAATACAGACTCAAATGGACATACTACACCAGGTGCTTTGTAAACTCCTTTTAATAATATGTTTTGGATAATAACCATAGATGAATACCTCTATGTATGGTTAAAATGATACAAGGTACAAACAATAAGACCATTTGAGTCAACATGCATGGTCAGAGAGATGATCATACCAAGTGAAGTGAGGCACACAGGGAAATATACATACCAAATAATATCATTCAAACGTGAATCTAAGATATAACACAAAGTAACAGACAAATTTGGCCTTGGAATACTGGAATGAAGCAGGGCAAAGGCTAATAGAGTTTTGCCAAGAGAATGCACTGGTGATAGCAAACACCCTCTTCCAACAACACAAGAGAAGATGGCCAATCACCAAAATCAGATTAATTCTACCTTTGCAGCCAAAGATGGAGAAACTCTATAAAGTCAGCAAAAACAAGACTCAGGAGCTGACTGTAGCTCAGATCATGAACTCCTTTTTGCCAAATTCAGACTTGAATTAAAGAAAGTAGGAAAACCACTAGACCATTCAGGTATGACCTAAGTCAAATCCCTTATCATTATACAGTGAAATATAGATTTAAGGGACTAGATCTAATAGACAAAGTTCCTGATGACCAATGGACGGGTATTTATGACACTGTACAGGAGACAGGGACTAAGACCATCTGTGTAGACACGAAATGCAAAAATGCAAAATGGCTGCCTGAGGAGGCCTTACAAATAGCTGTGAAAAAAAGAGAAGCAAAAAGCAAAGCAAAAAAAAAGATATATGTATCTGAATGCAGAGATCCAAAAGAATAGCAAACAGAGATAAGAAAGCCTTCCTCAGAGATCAATTCAAAGAAATAGAAGAAAACAACATAATGGGAAAGACTAGAGTTCTCTTCAAGAAAATTAGATACAAAGGGAATATTTCATGCAAAGATGGGTTCAATAAAGGGAAGAAATGGTATGGATCAAACAGAAGCAGAAGATATTATGGAGAGGTGGCAAGAATACACAGGAAAATTGTACAAAAATGACTTTCAAGACCCAGATAATCACAATGGTGTGATCACTCACCTAGAGCCAAACATCCTGGAATGTGAAATCAAGAGGGCCTTAGAAAGCCTCACTATGAACAAAGCTAGTGGAGGTGATAGAATTCCAGTTGAACTATCTCAAATGTTGAAAGATAATGCTGTGAAAGTGCTGCACTCAATATGCCAGCAAATGTGGAAAACTCAGCAGTGGCCACAGGACTGGAAAAGGTCAGTTTTCACTCCAATTCCAAAGAAAGGCAATGACAATGAATGCTCAAACTTCTTCACAGTTGCACTTATTTCACACGCTAGTAAAGCAATGCTCAAATTTCTCCAAGCGAGGCTTCAGCAATATGTGAACTGTGAACTTCCAGATGTTCAAGCTGGTTTTAGGAAAGGCAGAGGAACCAGAGGAACCAGGAACGCATTGCCAATATCCGATGGATCATCAAAAAAGCAAGAGAGTTCCAGATAAACACCTATTTCTGCTTTATTGACTATGCCAAATCCTTTGACTGTGTGAATCACAATAAACCGTGGAAGATTCTGAAAGAGACGGGTATACCAGACCACCTGACCTGCCTTGGAGGAACCTATATGCAGGTCAGGAAGCAACAGTTAGACCTAGGCATGGAACAACAGACTGGTTTTGTATATGAAAAGGAGGACATCAGGCTTTGTATTATCACCTGCTTATTTAACTTGTAGGCAGAGTACATCATGAGAAATGCTGGGCTGAAAGAAGCACAAGGTGGAATTCAGATTACCGGGAGAAATATCAATAACCTCAGATTTGCAGATACACATCACCCTTATTGCAGAAAGTGAAGAGGAACTAAAAAGTCTCTTGATGAAAGTCAAAGAGAAGAGTGGAAAATTTGGCTTAAAGCTCAACATTCTGAAAATGAAGACCATGGCATCTGGTCCCATCACTTCATGGGAAATAGATGGGGAAACAGTGGAAAGATTGTCAGACTTTACTTTTTTGAGGCTCCAAAACCACTGCAGATGGTGATTGCAGCCTTGAAATTTAAACACGCTTACCCCTTGGAAGGAAAGTTATGCCCAACCTAGATAGCATATTAAAAATCAGTGGCATTACATTGCCAACAAATTTGTCTATTCAAGGATCTGGTTTTTCTAGTGATCATGTATGAATGTGAGAGTTGGACTGTGAAGAAAGCTGAGTGCTGAAGAATTGATGCTTTTGAACTGCGGTGATGGATAAGATTTTTGAGAGTCCCTTGGACTGCAAGGAAATCCAGCCTGTCCATCCTAAAGGAGATCAGTCCTGGGTGTTCATTGGAAAGACTGATGCTAAACCTGAAGCTCGTGCGAATTGTTGATTCATTGAGAAAGACCCAGATGCTGGGAGGGAATGGGGTCAGGACGAGAATGGGACTACAGAGGATGGAAGGCTGGATGGCATCACCAAATCGATAGACACGAGTGAACTCTTGGTGGACAGGTAGCCCTGGTGTGCTGCGATTCATGGGGTTGCAAAGAGTTGGTGATGAATGACCAACTGAACTTAACTGAACTTAACTGAGCAAGAAGAAATAAATGAAACAGAGTGTGGTGTGGGGGCGGGGAAGAAGGAACCCAGGAAAAGGTCTGATGTGGCAATGATAAATGCCCCCATGATGAGAAACATAGGTGTCTAGATGAAGAACATGGAAACTAAAAGGGGTGGGGTACATGGAAAATCTTGAGGAAGTAAAAGTTGAAACCACCCTTAAATGAGTCAAGATGCAAGAATTGGATCGTGAATGGACCAAGTGACCACTTCAAAAGTGAAAGAAGAGTGACAAAGTTCTTTATTGTCACTTGCTTATGTGAATCATGTGCAGAATATACTATTAAAATACCAGATGAGTGAATCACAAACTGGCATCAAGGTTGCTGGGAGAAACATCAAAACCCTCAGATATATAGATGGTAACACAGAAACAAATAGAAAGTGAAGAGGAAATAAAGAACCTTTTCACGAAGGTGAATGAGAAGAGTGAAAAATTGTGCTGAAAACTCTACATTCATAAAAACAATGATACGGGCATCTGGTCCCATCACTACTTGGCAAATAGAAGGGGTAAACATGTGGAAACAGTGACAAGCTTAATTTTCTCTGACTTCAAAATTACTAGATGACTGCAGTTATCAAATTAAATGTCACTTGCTTTTGGATGTAAAAACTATGACAAACCTAGACATTGCATTATAAAGAAGAAACAGCACCTTACTAAATTGTCAGTAAATAAAAAATGTCAATTATGGTAAGAGTGGAGACTCTCAGATGTTGTTGAGTAACTTATATGGCTTTTGATTGCTAATTTACTTAGTATCTTTTTATTGTTAATTCAGTAAGTACTTAAAATATATCATTTGGCAGGCATTGTATCTTAGCTGATGTGCAAGATACATAAGGAAACTTGTGTAGACATGAAACACATAGAAGAATTGGATATCTGTGATTAACTTGGTAAGAAGGAAGACAGTTTCTTTCCAATCCCAAACAATGCTTAGGAAAAGTTGTGGAAAGTGGCTTATTATGACTGAAAATATTTTGCCTAATTGTAGCTCTAGAAATTCAATGAAAAGATAATGAAGCTACGAAGGGTAACATGACATGTCTTCCAAGAACTGATTACCATGCTGAGATGCTGCATTTACCACAAGGATTTAAGTCTGTCTTTGCAGGAGCAGGAAAGCAAAATCTAAAAATCCACTAGGAAATATAGGTGGTGTCTTGGTGGGAGAAAATAAAGGCATATCATAAGGAGAGTAGAGCAAGAATGACCTTTTATAATACTACTTGAAAAATGCCTATCTTTTGCTGACTGTGGTGCAATCTTTGAATATGTCAGTCATGTTATAATAGTGATCATGATTGCTGAGTAGGCTACATCTACACTGTCAAGTATGAAATATATATATATATTATATATATATATATTCATATATATAAATGAATATATATATTTATATAAATATATATATATATATATCAACAAATATATATATATATTAACAAATAAAACCTGCTGTTTAACCTCTTAGCTTTTTTCCCAATAATGGACAAAAAATAATAAAACTGAAAAAGCATTAAAGTATATACTATTCATTTGCTTTCTCTAAATGTGATTTGTACTGTTCCTTTTCCCATATCATTCTATCAGCCTCTGGCTGATCTCCAAAATTCCTTTCTCTCTAACTCCCTTACCCTACAGACAAACCGAGTGGCTGACGTGTACATAAGATGCATGACCTATCTTGGTGGTAGGTCTGCCTACCACCCAGTTGACTGAGCAGTTTGGACCTGGGAAGGAAACAAAGCACATACCCAATTGTGTTCAGTGTTCTTGCAGATCACCTAGGAGCCTGAGTGGCTTAGACTTTGGATGTGCATGAAATACAGGGACCACTTTGAGCAGTGCACTCGCAGATCACCCAGGAACCTGATAGAAAATGAAGCAATTGACAAAGTGAAACTCAAAAATATACAAGCAGCTCATGCAACTCAATACCAGAAAAATAAATGGCCCAATCAAAAACTGGGCTGAAGCTAAACAGACAGTTCTCCAAAGAAGATATACAGATGGCTAACAAATACATGAAAAGATGCTCAACATCACTCATTATCACAGAAATGGAAATCAAGCCATAATGTTGTACCATCTCACACCTGTCAGAATGGCTGTTATCAAAAAGTCAACAAACAATAAATGCTGAACAGGCTGCAGCAAAAAGGGAACCCTCTTAGAGTGTTGGTGGGGATGCAAACTAGTACAGCCAGTATGGAGAACGTTGTGTAGATTCCTTAAAAGCTGGAACTAGAACTGTCATGTGACCAAGCAAACCACTGCTGGGCGTACACACTGAGAAAACCAGAGTGGAAAGAGACACATCTACCCGAATGTTCATCATCACAGCACTGATTCCATGTTGAGGACATCGAAGCAACCTAGATTTCCATGAACAGATGAATGGATAGTAAAGCTTTGGTACATATACGGAATGGAATAGTACTCAGCTATTTAAAAGAATGCATTTGAGTCAGTTCTAGTGAGGTGAATGAAACTGAATCCTATGATACAGAGTGATGTAAGTCAGAGAGAAAAACTCCCATACAGTATATTAACATATATATATATATATATATATATATATATATATATATATATATATATATATAATTGAGGACCCTACATGTGAGAGAGCAAAAGCGGCACATATATAATTAGCAGACTTTTGGATTATATGGAAGAAGCTAGGGGTAAGGTGATTTGGGAGAAGAGCAGCAGAGCATGCATATTACCATATGTGAAATAGAAGACCAGTCCAGGTTTGGTGCATGAGACAGGGCGCTGAGGGCCAGTGCACTGGGACCACCCTGAGGAAAGAGATGGGGATGGAGATGGGAGGGGGGTTCAGGATTAGGGACACATATACATCCATGGGTATACATACATGGTGTATATTATCAGACCATCTAACCTGCCGCTTAAGAAACCTGTATGCAGGTCAGGAAGCAACAGTTACAACTGAACATGGACTAACAGACTGCTTCCAAATAGGAAAAGGAGTAGGTCAAGGC
>NW_027219403.1:0-6855 GCF_027580195.1 Bos mutus
TCTTGTTCCATTGATCTATGTTTTTGGCATTGTGCCAGTACCATGCTGTCTTATTGACTGTAGCTTTGTAATATAGTCTGAAGTTAGGTAGGTTGATTCCTCCAGTTCCATTCTTATTTCTCAAGATTGCTTTGGCTATTCGAGATTTTTTTTGTATTTCCATACAAATTGTGAATTTATTTATTCTAGTTCTCTGAAAAATGCCATTAGTAGCTTGATAGGAGTTGCATTGAATCTATAGATTGCTTTTTGTAGTATACTCATTTTCACTATATTGATAATTCTGATCCATGAACATGGTATATTTCTACATCTATTTGTGTTCTTTGAGTTTTTCATCAATGTTTTATAGTTTTCTATATATAGGTCTTTTGTTTCTTTAGGAAGATTTATTCCTAACTATTTTATTCTTTTCATTGCACTGGTGAATGGAACTGTTTCCTTAATTGTTTCCTTAATTTCTCTTTCTGTTTTCTCATTGTTAGTGCAAGGGATTTCTGTGTGTTAATTTTATATCCTGCAATGGCTGCCGTCTGTGGGGTCACTCAGAGTCAGACACGACTGAAGTGACTTAGCAGCAGCAGCAGCAGCAGCAGCAGCAGCTCTAGTAATTTTATGGTAGTGTCTTTAGGGTTTTCTATGTAGAGGATCATGTCATCTGTAAACAGTGAAAATTTTACTACTTTTTCCTGATCTGGATTCTGTTTATTTCTGTTTTCTCTTCTGATTTCTGTGGCTAAAACTTCCAAAATTATGTTGAATAGTAGTAGTGAGAGTGGGGACCTTTCTCTTGTTTCTGACTTTAGGAAAAATACTTTCAAGTTTTCACCACCGAGGGTAAAGTTTGCTGTGGGTTTATCATATATGGCCTTTATTATTCTGAGTTATGTTCCTTCTATGCATGGTTTCTGGAGGGTTTTATCATAAGTAGATGTTGAATTTTGTCAAATGCTTTCTCTGCATATATTGAGATAATCATATGGTTTTTATCTTTTAATTTGTTAATGTGGTGTATCACATTGATTGATTTGTGAATATTGAAGAATCCTTGCATCCCTGGGGTAAAGCCCACTTGGTCATGATGTATGATTTTTTTCATATGATGTTGAATTTTATTTCCTAGAATTTTTTAAAAGGATTTTTGCATCTATGTTCATCAGTGGTATTGATCTGTAGTTTTCGTTTTTTTTGTGGCATATTTGTCTGGTTTTGGTGTTAGGGTGATGGTGGCCTCATAGAATGAGTTTGGAAATTTACCTTCCTCTGCAATTTCCTGGAAGAGTTTGAGTAGGATAGGTCTTCTCTAAATTTTTGGTAGAATTCGGCTGTGAAGCCATCTGGTCTTGGGCTTTTGTTTACTGGAAGATCACTGATTACAGTTTCATCCCCATGCTTGTGATGGGTCTGTTAAGATTTTATCTTCCTTCCTGGTTCAATTTTGGAAGGTTAGACTTTTTTAAGACAGTTTTAAGAAGGTTAGACATTTTATTGTCATAAAGTTGCTGATAGTAATCTCTTATGATCCTTTGTATTTCTGTGTTGTCTGTTGTGATTTCTCCATTTTCATTTCTAATTTTGTTGATTTGATTCATCTCCCTTTGTTTCTTAATGAGTCTGGCTAATGGTTTTTCTATTTTATTTATCTTCTCAAAGAACCAGCTTTTAGTTTTGTTGATTTTTGCTATAGTCTCCTTTGTTTCTTTTTCAATTACTTCTGCCCTAATTTTTATGAGTTCTTTCCTTCTACTAACCCTGGCGTTCTTTATTTCCTCTTTTTCTAGTTGCTTTAGGTGTACAGTTAGGTTATTTATTGGATTTTTCTCTTGTTTCTTGAGGTAAGCTTGTAATGCTATGAACCTCCCCCTAGCACTGCTTTTACTGAATCCCTTAGGTTTTGTGTTGTCGTGTTTTCATTTTCATTCATTTCTATGCATATTTTGATTTCTTTTTTGATTTCTTCCGTGATTTGTTGGTTATTCAGAAGCATGTTATTTAGCCTCCATATATTTGTATTTTTAATAGTTTTTTTTTTTTTTTTTCCCCCTGTAGTTGACATCTAATCTTACTGCATTGGGATCAGAAAAGATGCCTGGAATGATTTCAATTTTTTTGAATTTACCAAGGCTAGATTTATGGCCCAGTATGTGATCTATCTTATAGAAGGTTCCATGTGCTCTTGAGAAAAAGATGAAATGCATTGTTTGGGGGTCAAGTGTCCTATAGATATTCTTAGGTCTAACTAGTCCATTGTATCATTTATAATTTGTGTTTCCTTGCTAATTTTCTGTTTAGTTGATCTATCCATAGGTGTGAGTGGGATATTAAAGTCTCCCACTATTATTGTGTTACTGTTAATTTCCCCTTTCACACTTGTTAGCATTTGCCTTACATATTGTGGTCTGCCTATGTTGGGTGCATATATATTTATAATTGTTATATCTTCTTCTTGGATTGATCCTTTGATCATTACTTAGTGTCCTTCTTTGTCACTTTTCATGACCTTTATTTCAAAATCTATTTTATCTGGTATGTGTATTGCTACTCCTGCCTTTTTGGTCTGAATTTGCTTGAAATGTATTTTTCCAGCCCTCTACTTTCAGTCTGTATGTGTCCCTTGTTTTGAGGTGGGTCCCTTGTAGACAGCATATATGTGGGTCTTGTTTTTTAATCCATCCAGCCAGTCTTTGTCTTTTGGTTGGGGCATTCAATCCATTTACATTTCAGGTAATTATTGTTAAATATGATCCCGTTGCCATTTATTTTGTTGTTTTGGATTTGAGTTTATAAACCTTTATAGCTTCCCTTGTAGCTCAGTTGGTAAAGAATCTGGCTTTAGTGCAGGAGACCCGGGTTTGATCCCTGGTTTGGGAAGATCCCCTGGAGAAGGAAATGGCAACCCACTCCAGTGTCCTTACCTGGAAAATCTCATGGACAGAGGAGCCTGATGGGCTGCCGTCCATGGGGTCGCAAAGAGTCAGGCACGACTGAGTGACTAACACTTACTTACTTATAAACCTTTTCTGTGTTTCCTGTCTAGAGAAGTTCCTTTGTCATTTGTTGAAGAACTGGTTTGGTGGTGCTGAATTCTCTCAGCTTTTGCTTGTCTGTAAAGCTTTTCATTTCCCCTGCATATTTGAATGAGATTCTTACTGGGTATAGAATGTGGGTTGTAGGTTTTTCTCTTTCATCACTTTAAGTACGTCCTGCCAATCCCTTCTGGCCTAAAGAGTTTCTGTAAAAAGATCAGCTGTTATCCTTATGGGAATCCCCTTGTGTGTTATTTGTTGGTTTTCCCTTGCTGCTTTTAATCTTTTCTCTTTGTGTTTGATCTTCATTAATTTGATTAATATGTGTCTTGGGTGTTTCACTTTGGGTTTATCCTGTTTTGGACCCTCTGGCTTTCTTGGATGTGGGTGGCTATTTCCTTCCGTATTTTAGGGAAGTTTTCAAATATTATCTCCTCAAGTATTTTCTCATGGCCTTTCTTTTTGTCTTCTTCTGGGACTCCTATAATTCAAATGTTGGGATGTTTAACATTGTCCCAGATGTCTGTGATGTTGTCCTCATTTCTTTTAATTCTTTTTTCTTTTTTCCTCTCTGCTTCATTTATTTCACCCATTCTATCTTCCACCTCACTTATTCTATCTGCTGCTTCAGTTATTCTATTGTTGGTTCCCTCCAGAGTTCTTTTGATCTTATTTATTGCATTATTGATTATTGATTGACTCTTTTTTTATCTCTTCTAGGTCCGTGTTAAACATTCTTGCATCTTCTCAGTCCTCATTTCTAGTCTATTTATCTGTAACTCCATTTTGTTATCAAGATTTTGGATCATCTTTACTGTCATTATTCTGAATTATTTTTGAGATAAACTCCATATCCCCTCCTCTTTTGTATGATTTTTTTGGGATTTATCATGTTCCTTTACTGGCTGTATATTTCTCTGCCTTTTCATTTTGTTTAGATTGTTCTTTTTGGGGTGGCCTTTCTGTATGCTGGAAGTTTGTGGTTCCTCTTTATTGTGGAGGTTGCACCCTGTGGGTGTGGTTGGTCATTTGGCTTGTCAAGATTTCCTGGTTATGGAAGCTTGCATCTGTGTTCTGGTGGGTGCTGAATCTCTTCTCTCTGAGTGCAGTGAAGTGCCCAGTAGTGAGTTTTGAGCTGTCTCTGGGTTTGGTGTGACTTTGGACAGCCTGTATATTGAAGCTTAGGGCGATGTTCCTGTGTTGCTGGAGAATTAGCATGGTATGTCTTGCTCTGGAACTTGTTGACTCTTGGATGGAACTTGGTTTCAGTGTAGGTATGCAGGGTTTTGGATGTGCTCTTGTTGATTAATGTTCCCTGAAGTCAGGAGTTCTCTGGTGTTCTCAAGTTTTGGATTTAAACCCCTTAACTCTGGCTTTCAGTCTTAATCTTACAGTAGCCTCAAGACTTCTCCATCCATACAGCACTGCTGATGAAACATCTAGATAAATGGTGAAAAGAATCTCCACAGTGAGGGACACCCAGAAAGGTTCACAGTTACATGGAGAAGGGAAGAGGGAGGGGGAAGATAGAAGTGACCAGGAGGTGAAGAGGGGAATCAAAAAGGGAGAAAGCAATCTAGCCAATAATCAATTCTGTATGTGCTTTCCACAGTCTGAAACCCCCAGAGAGGTTCATGGAATTAAATAGAGAAGAGAAGAGGGAGAAGAGAGATAGAGATGACCACGAAGAGAAGAGGGGCAGTCAAAAGGGGAGAGACCAATCTAGCCAGTAATCAGTTCCTTAAGTGTTCTCCACAGCCCAGAACACCCAGAGACAGTCAGAGTTAAGTAGAGAAACATATGGGGAGGGAGGAGATAGAGGTGACCTGGGGGACAATAGGTAGAGTTATAAGAGGAGAGAGCAAACAAACCAGTAATTACACCCCTAAGTAAAAATGGGTATTGAAGATTAGATTCTTAAAGGTACACAATTGATAACAGATACCAAAAAGCAAAGATTAAAAATCTAGTGTAGAAGTTAGACTCTGAAAAATACATCAAAAATACAAAACCAATCACAAATTATAAAAAAAATACATATATGAAATTTGCTTTAAAAGTAAGGTCTTTTTGCAAGGTAATAGTAGGTTATAAAAATGAAAATTAAAGGTGTAATGAAGAACTGAAAAATTAAAAAAAAAAGATAATAGTACAAATATATCTAGGAATTTCTCTGGAGCTGTTGAGGGCAGTGTGGTGTCAGTTCAGTTTCAGATAGTTCCTTGTTCCAGCTTATACTTCTTTTCAAGGTCTATAGGCCCCCTCCAGTGCTTAGTCAATGCTAACTACAGGGTTTCAATCTGTTGTGCCTGTCACTTTGAGAGCAGTTCCCTGTTACTTGTTTATTTTGGCTTCCTCTGTTTGCAAGTCTCTTCAGTGTCTAATTTCTGCCTTGATGCAAGAGGGTGAAGGTGGTCACTTTTTTAGGCTCACTTGTTCAGTCGTGCTGTGGGGAGGGAGGAATACTGCAAACAAATATCACTGGCGTGTATGGGGAGTGCTCACAGTGTATGGATCACACTGGGTTGCCCTAGCTCATGGTGCCTGTGCTTTCCCTGTCTACACTGCTCAGACTCCAGGTTGCTTCAAAGGGGAACTTTCCAAAGCGGGCCCTACATTGTGTGCACTTCCCAGGTCTAAGCTGCTCAGCTTCAGGTTCTCCACAAAGGCATAGACTCGGCTGGGCCTGCATTTTGTGCCCTTCCCAGGTCTGAGGAGCTCAGGCAACCAGGTGCTTGGTGAGCACACTGTCCCAGGTGTGCAGGGGGTCTTATTACTTCTCTGGTCCCACTCGCTCGGTTTACTGGGTGTGCTGCAAGAGCACCGTCACAGGTGTGCTGTGTGTCTCCTCTAGGGGGCTGATCTCAGGTTGCAACCCTCCTGGCAGATGTCAACCATCCAATATCCCAGGAAGACTTGGTTTGCAACTGGGAGCCTGCTCCCAGTTTGGTGGAGGATGCCATCTCTGGGGCCAAAATTGCCCCTTGCCTTCCAGCTCTGGCTGTCGCCTGCCTGCCTCTCTGCATCTGGTGTGGGGGAGGAGCTGGTCGACAGCCTGCTAGCTCTCCTTTGGCATTTGCTCAATCCTTTGTTCTGTGAGCGGGCCAGGATGTGGCTTAGGTTAGAGCTTTTCTTTCTCTCTCTCTCTTTTTTCCCTCTCTCTGTCTGTTCCACAGTTTGGGTTGCTATTTCACGTTAGCTCCCTCAGATTGTCCTCAGGGCATTCAGGACTGGTCCTTAACCCTAAGCAATGCAACAGTGCCTCCCCCACTTGCTGGTGGCAGACGTGAGCATCTGAGCTATTTCTCTGCTTGGAGTTTTGGTTAAGGCACGTATTCTGTGGTTGTTTTTTTTTTTTTCCCCTCTCTGTTATGTTGCCCTCTTCCTGGTGGCTCAGAGGTTAAAGCATCTGGCCACAATGTGGGAGACCTGGGTTCAATCCCTGGGTAGGGAAGATCCCCTGGAGAAGGAAATGGCAACCCGCTCCAGTGTTCTTGCCTGGAAAATCCCATGGACAGAGGACCCTGGTAGGCTACAGTTCATAGGGTTGCAAAGAGTCGGACACAACTGAGCGACTTCACTTTCTTTCTTTCTTTCACTTAACGCTGCCCTCTGAGATCCCAAAACTCCCCACAGACCCACTGGTGAGAGGGTTTCCTGGTGTTTGGAAACTTCTCCCCCTTCACGACTCCCTCCCCAGGACTGGTCTCTGTCCCTAACTCTTTTGTCTCTCTTTTTGGCTTTTATATTTTGTCCTATCTCCTTTGGAAGAGAATGGGCTACCTTTCTGGGTGCCTGGTGTCCTCCACCAGTGTTCAGAAGTAGTTTT
>NW_027219404.1:0-6621 GCF_027580195.1 Bos mutus
ACGTGGCTGACGTTCACTGATCAAGTGTTTATCATACGGTGATCACGTGAAGCCCGAAAAGCCATGATCGCGGAGACTGTGCAGTCAGGACCACAGGGCTCATCATGCATTGATATGGTGACTGACATGCACTGATCATGTACCGTGAGCCGGTGAGGCTTTCCCCACTCTGGACAAAGGTCATGAAAAGGGAAGGAGGCCCGGCATTCGCCGTCGGGATCAGCCTCAGGAGTCCAACTGGATATTCTCGAGCATCACCCCAAAGAGCAGAGTCTGCCTACTTTTGTACTTTGTGCTCTCACCTCTGATTTCACACAGGCGCTGTCCACCACACCCTTCTCGCTCTCTCTGTCAAAGAGTGAAGTTGAAACTCAATTCATAAGTTCCTTGTCATTCTTCCCTGTAACTTCCAGGCAGGTCTCCCATCTGGAGGCCTTGAGACCCTGCAACACTAATTATGCACAGGCTGCTAAGACCCACCGAGAAGGTGTCGGGTGAGGCACCTTCCGCTATTGATAAACGCCTGCGTAAGTAAGTGGTCAACTTCTTGTCTTGAAGATTTATTGGTCCCGCGAAACTGCTACTGAGTTTTCACACCGGAATTTTCTCACTGAGCTATCCTATACTATTATTCTTGATATCTCTGATGAGCATATAAATAGTCGCCAGGCTACTCCTACTAATTTGGATCAGTCGGAGGCTGGTCCCCGCATGTGGTGCCCGAACAGACTTCAGGAGGCAATACTCAAAAAGCTGAGCAGACCAACCACGCAAATCAGCAGGCAATAAGCATGGAGCTCAGCAGTGACTTAATCATGCTCACATGGCAATAATCAAGCAGGTGACAGGCAGGAATCACGCAGCTCAGCTGGCAATTGTCAAACAGATGAGCCGACAGGAATCACGCAAAGAGCTCAGCTGGCAATTGTCATGCAGATGAGCGATGTGAATCACGCAGCTCAGCAGGCCCTGATCACGTGACTCTGCAGGCGACTGGATCACGTGGCTGATCGTCAAGTACGTGATCGCGTGACTGAGCATGCACTGATCATCTATCATGCACTGTGGCTGATCATGCACTGATGACGTGGCTGATCGGCACTGATCACGTGGCCTCATCTTGCACTGATCCTGCGGTTTATCAGGGCGTGATCAGTGATCGACAGGCGCTGATCATGGGATCGTGCACGCACTGATCACCTGGCTGATCAGGAACTGACCGCCCGATCGCGCATGCAGTGATCACGCGGTTGGATCGCTCACTGGATCACGGGTTTATCATACGGGACGCCGTGAAATTTAGGAGGCACTGATCAAGCATCAGCAAAGCCAGGATCGCGGTGTCATCGCGCATTGATATGGTGATTGAGCAGCGCACTCTCGGATTGCGCCGGGAGCCGTGAGGCTAAGTACTCTGGACAAGGTCATGAGGGAAGGAGCTCTCGCATCGCAAAGGCGGATCGAGCCCCTCAGGAGTCCATCCGGATATTCCTCAGCATTCCCCACAAAAAACCAGAGTCTGCCTACTTTATTGCTTTGTGCCTCACCCTCTGATTTCCTTACTGGGGACTGTTCCCACCACTCATCTCCCCTTCTGTGAGAGCTAACTTTACAGATCCAATCTATAGTTCCTGTCATGCTTCCCTGAAATTTCCAGCTGTGTCTCCATCTGGAGCGCGGAACCCACCACGCTTTACTAATTATGCCTGGGCTGATAAGACCCACTGAGAAGTGTCTAGGTGAGGCACCTTCCGCTTATTCGAGAGGCTGCGGCCCACCTAAGCCGTGGCAAACTTTTGTCTGGGAGTTTATTGTCTCCAAGAATCGCAAGCTACTCAAGCCCCTTTTTTCTCCACCGAATTTTCCTACTGAGCTATCCCTCATACTATTATTCTTGATATCTCTGATGAGCATATACAGTCGCTTAGGTTATCTCTCCTTCAATACCCTGAATCAGCTGGGCTATCCCCGCAGGTAGCACCTGTACAGGACCCCAGGAGGCACACTGCAGCTGAGCAGACCAGACACACTTAGAGCAGCAAAGGCAATAAACATAGAGCTCAGCAGTGATGAATCATGCTGCTCACCTGGCAATAGTCAAGCAGGTGACCAGGCAGAATCACGCCCAGCTCAGCTGGCAATTGTCAAGCAGATGGCGACGACAGGAATCCACACGGCTCACCTGGCAGCTGCTGTGCAGATGAGCACGGCCGGGAATCCGCGCTCAGCGGGCCCTGATCACGTGGCTGATCAGAGTACAGATCCGTGACTGAGCATGCACTCATCGCGTGGCTGTGCCTGATTGCGGACTGCACAGGGCGGTAGCATGGCTGGCCGGGCACTGATCACGTAGTTCATCATGCACTGATCAGGTGTTTATCAGGCTCAGAATCGATGACTGACGGGCGCTGATCATGTGCCTGTACGCCTCGATCACGTATTCGATCAGGGGTGACCACCTGACTGTGCATGCAGTGTTCAAGTGGCTGATGGATTTCATTGATCACGTGTTTATCCTTGGTGATCACGTGACTGAGCGCTGATCACGTTACAGGGGCGATCAGTGATCACGGCGTGGCTGATCAATGCACTGATATGAGTAACTGAGCACTGATCATGCAGAGGCGGTGAGGCGTTCCACGGCTAGAAAGGTCTCATGAGAAGGGCCTTTCGGCATGCAATGCGGGATGGAGCCCAGGAGTTCTCCCGGATATTCTCAGGCATCTCCCCCGGCAAAAAAACCAGAAGTCTGCCTACTTTATTGCTGGCCTCTCATCTCTGATTTCGCAAGAGGCTGTCCCCCACCCGATCTCGTTCTCCCTCTCAAAGTTAACTTACAGCTCCAATTCATAAAGTTCCTTGTCATTCTTCCCTGTAACTGGCGGAGTCTCCATCTGGAGCCACAGAACCCACCTTACTAAATATGCCTGGGCTATAGACCCACTGAGGAAGGTGTCTAGGGGGAGGCACCTTCTGCTATTAAGAGATGGGCAGCCTGTAGTCGTAAGTGGTGAAAACTTCTTGTCTTGAGACACACATTGGTCTCCTGCATAAACCAAGCCACTCAGTCTCTTTTCTCCACCAGATTTTCTACTAGGCTATCCTCATACTATGTGTTGGTATCTCTGATGACATATAAATAGCGCCTGGGCTATCTCTCCTTGAATACCCTGGATCAGCTAGGGCTGGTCCCGGCAGGTAACACCCGAACAGGGACCTCAGGAGGCAACTACTCAAAGAACCCAGGCAGACCCGTACCACGCAATCAGCAGGCAATAAGCTGGCGGGCTGCAGTGGCGAATCGTGCTGCTCAACTGGCAATAATCAAGCGGGTGACCGGGCAGTAATCACGCAGCTCGGCTGGCAATTGTCATGCAGATGAGCGGCGGGAATCTCGCAGCTCATCGGTCCCTGATCACGTGACTCTGCGAGCAATGATCACGTGGCGGTCGGCACGATCGCGATTGAGCATGCACTGATCACGTGGCTATCATGCACTGATCACCTGACTGCCCATGCACTGAATCGTGGCTGATGAAGATGATCCGCGTGGCTCATCATGCGCGGTCACGTGTTTATCGGAAGTGATCAGTGACTGACAGAAGCTGGTCATGGTACTGTACGCACTGATCAAGTGACTGATCAGGAGACAGCCACCTGACTGCGCATGCACTGATGACCTGGCTGATCGGGCACTGATCAAGTGGCTCATCATGCACTGATCCGCGTGTTTATCAGGGGTGATCAGGAACTGACGAGCACTGATCGCCGGACTGTTGCGCGCGATCACGTGGCTGATCAGGGTAAACCACCTGACTGCGCCTGCAGTGATCGTGGCTGATCGTTCACTGATCCATTTATCATACGGTGATCACGTGACTGAGAAGCGATCGCATGACAGGGACAGTCAGTGATCACGATGGCTGAGCGTGCACTGATACTCGTGACTGAGCATTATTACAATGATCATTTGCCGGAGCCAGTGGGGCATTCCCTCTGGACAAGGTCATGAGGAAGGGAGGCCCGGCATACGTAAGCAGCGTGATCAAGCCTCAGAGTCCACCCCATGACCTTTAGCATCTCCCCACAAAAAAACCATAGTCCTCCTACTTTATTGCTTTGTGCTCTCACCTCTGATTTCACTAGGGGCTGTCCCCACCACCATCTCGCTCTCTCTGTCAAAGAGTTAACACAGCTCCAATTCATCAAGTTCCTTGTCATTCTTCCCTGTAGCTTCCAGTCGGAGTCTCCATCTGGAGTATGGAACCATGCTTACTGAGTATGCCTGGGCTGCCGGGCCTTTCGAGAGATTGTCTAGGGTGAGGCACCTTCCGCTGTCGAGAGGAGCGCCTGCGGCCATTAAGTGGTGCAAACTTCTTGTCTTAGAGGTTTATTGGTCTCCCGCGTAAACCAAGCTACTGAGTCTCTTTTCTCCACTGAATTTTTTGTACTTGGCAATCCTCATGTTATTTTCTTGATATCTCTGGTGAGCATACAAGTAGTGCCTGTTCATCTCTCATTGAATACCTGGATCGGCTGGGGCTGAGTGCGACAGATAGTGACGAACAGGGAGGTCAGGAAGCAATACTCAAAGGCTTTGGAGGCGAATACGGACCGCACCAAATGTGGAAAGCAGCCAAAGCGCGCCGGGCTCAGCGGGGACAGATCATGCTGCTCAGCTTTAGCCCCAGTAATCAAGCGGTGACGGAGGCAGTCGCGCTCGGCTGGCAATTTGTCATGCGGAATGAGCTGTAAGTCACTCGCGAAGCTCAGCGGGCTCCTGATCGTGACTCTGCAGGCCTGATCACGTGGCTGATCAATTACAGATCACGTGACTGAGCATGCACTGATCCGCGTGACTACAATGCCAGTCCGCGTGACTGCGCGCCAGACGGTAACATATGGCTGTCGGGCACTGATCACGTGGCTAGTCAAGTACAGATCACGTGACTGAGCATGCACTGATCAGGTGACTGCGTGCACTGATGGCGTGGCTGATGCGGTGTTTCACGTGGCTGATCATTCATTGATCGCGTGTTTATCATGCGGTGATCACGTGACTGAAGGCGCTGATCGTTACAGGGCAGTCAGTGATCCGTGGCTGATCATGCACTGATATAGTGACTATTACACTGATCATGTGCAGAGCAGTGAGGGCATTCACTTAACAAGGTCACAGGAAGGGCTTCGGCATCTGAAAATGCGGGATGGAAACGGAGTTCTCCCGGATATTCTCGAACATCTCCCGGCAAAAAAAACCCAAATCTGCCTACTTTATTGCTTTGTGCTCTCATCTCTGATTTCACACTGAGGCTGTCCCCCTGCGATCGTTCTCCCTCTCAAAAGAGTTAACACAGCTCAATTCTGAAAAGTTCCTTGTCATTCTTCCTGTAACTTCCAGCCGGGTCTCCATCTGGGCCTTAGAACCCCTACTTATAATTATACCTGGGCTGCTTTCAAAGACCACCACTCGAGAAAGTGTCTAGGGTGGGCACCTTCTGCTATTGAGATAGCCTGTAATACCTCGTAAGTGGTGCAAACTTCTTGTCTTGAAGTTTGTTGGTCTCCTCGCAAGCAAAGCTACTCCTCTCTTTTCTCCACGAATTTTTTCCTACTGAGCTATCCTCATACTATTATTGTTGGTATCTAGTGGTATAAATAGGCGCCTAGGCCATCTCTCCTTCCGAATACCCTGGATCAGCTAGGGCTGGTCCCGACAGTGACACCCGAACAGGGACCTTTAGGAGGCAATACTCGAGAGCTGAGCAGACCGAACCGCGCAATCAGCGGGCAATAAACATGGAGCTCAGCAGTGGCGAATCATGCTGTTCACTAGCAATAATCAAGCAGGTGACCAGGCAGGAATCACGCATCTCAGCTGGCATTGTCAAGCAGATGAGCGGCAGAAATCGCGTACAGCTCAGCGAGCCTGATCGCGTGACTCTGCAGGCACTGATCACGTGGCTGATCAAGTACAGATATGTGACTGAGCACTGATCACATTCGCTACATGCCTGATCGCGTGACATTTGCGCATGCACTGTTGACATGGCTGATAGGGCACTCATCACGTAGTTCATCATGCACTGATCAGGTGTTTATCAGGCAGAGATCCCAGTGACGACAGGCGCTGATCATGGGCCTGTGCGCTCCTGATCACGTGGCTGATCAGCATTGTCCACCTGACTGTGCATGCGAGTGTTCACGTAATGACCATTCATTGATCGTGTTTATCATCACGGTGATCACGTGACTGGAGCGCTGATCGCGTTACAGGGAGCAGTCAGTGATCACGTGGCTGATCATGCACTGATATGGTGACTTCAGGCATGCTGATCATGTGCCCGGGAGCCGGTGAGGCATTCCACCTTAACAAGGTCATGAGAGGGCGCGCGGCATGCGAAATCTTGGATGGAGCCCCCGGAGTTCTCGGATATTCTCGAACATCTCCCGGCAAAAAACCAAGTCTGCCTACTTTATTGCTTTGTGCTCTCATCTCTGATTTCACTGGGACTGTCCCCCACCACGATCTCGTTCTCCTCTCAAAGAGTTAACTTACAGCTCATTCATAAAGTTCCTTGTCATTCTTCCTGTAACTTCCAGCGGAGTCTCCATCTGGAG